>NC_080585.1:51396379-51701145 GCF_029962835.1 Magnolia sinica | reverse complement strand
AACTTGGCCTCCAAAGAAGAAGCACGACCTCGGGATTGAGCGACCTCAATCTCCTTTTTACGCGAGCTTCTGACCAGCCCAGTTTACTTGGCCCTACAGCTGATCGATCTCACGATGCACTTTAAACATGTAAGGAGTGAGCTGCCAAGGAAAAGAAAAAATGAGCGAAGCTGAAGAATCAGAAAGAAAGATGAACTACTTATGGAAACACATTTACCCCAAGAAGGCTCGTTGCCGCAAACTTGAGGACCGAGTTTGTGGGAGAGTCTAACAAGCCAAGGAATTCCACCTTGGGCACATGCCGAGCTACCCAGGAAGGATTTCCTCAATAGATTGGCGGAAGCCTCGACCTTCCTCTTCTGAACTCCTGAAGGATCAGTGACGAGCGGCCAGTATCTTCAGTCTTTGCAGAATGAGCCTCCACAGAGGGCTCGACAACTCCCTATGCCTCAGCAGGAGAAACCTCTTCCCAAATGGCCATCCCGACCATTGTAGCAGTAACATCAAGGATGGGCTCCACCACCGCTTCCTCTTCCTTGACTTCCATCATGACGGGGACAGAAAGGCCGACCTTTCCCTTGATTTTGGAGGATGTCTTTTGTCTCTTCCTTTTGGTGCCGCTATTTCTTCCAGGGAAGGCGCTTGAAGTTTGGAGGTGAGCCTTAGCAAAGGACGAGCTTAGGCATTTCTGCATCAAAACATGAAGAAACTCAATTATGAAAGTCCATGAAAATTTTCTAAGTCTTAAAGCTCGGCTAGGGTTCTTACCGAAGTTCTTACCAGTGAGAGCGAGGTCTAAGCCCGACTTAAGAAGTAGTTCAGGCTGGAGAAGTACTCTCCAAGATCTTTCCTCCTCCCCTAGTGTTTTCGATCCTCTGATCTGAGTAAGAGATCCACTGTCCAGTAGGGGAGCGTGCTTGGGAATAACTATGACAGTAGACGTGCGCGAACAAGTCAAGAAAACTCGAAAACCTACCAACCAAGAACGAGCTAAAGAATGACTACACCCAAGGAATACTAACCTGGGTCGAAAAATGCTGTGGGGACCAAGTGCTGATCCAAGGGTAGGTCGGCCACTTCTTAACATCTATAGGCCCAAAAGCACTTATCCCTCTAGTTCTTATTGGACAATGGAGGGTCGGTAATGAGGCTCCCTCTAGTCCCCTGCCAAGAAGAGAGATAATACCAGCCAGGGTGAAACTTGTTCGGCTTCAACTGGTATAGATGGAGGAACTCCTCGACAGAAAGCTCGGGCTGCTCTAGTTCGTACCATAAGACCGCATAGCCAATCAAAGCCCTCCATCCATTGGGGATCATCTGGCCTAGAGCCAAGTTTAGGTGAAAAAGTACCCGCCTTACCAGACCTTACAGAGGGAGCCTAAGGACGCATTGTAGGGCAACCTGAGAAATGGCGACTGCTCCCTCTGGAGGCCGATCAGGAAGCTTGTCTGGTGAGGGAATTCTGAGGATTACAGACTCAGGAATTTGATACCCCAGTCTAATCCAAGCTAATTTCGTTTCAGTAAGGGTCGAGGGCATAGAACCTCTCAGACCCTCCTCGCCAGAGGACTCTTCCAGATCTTCTTCACTGGATCGGTCACGCTCTACCCTAACCAGCCTCTCTACTGGGGACCTATCCATCACCCGCGACGCATGGAAATCGGCATTGACCATCATCACCAATGACGATGGTGGGTTTGACATTACCCGGAGGCTACTCGCTCCACTATAGCTGTCGGAAGCCCCCTCCAATGAACATAAAGAGTCAGACATGGTAGCTTTTATCGATGTTGAGAGTTGCTATTAGAAGGAAAGAGAAAGGAGGGATGAATAAAGTGTGAAGCTCACCATGGAAGGAATAAATGCCCAGCCGCTGGTGAAGACAGTCACCAGAAATCACCTATATGAGCTAAGGAAGAAGACTAAAGGAGAAAAGGAGAAAATGCTGATGAAATTGACTAAGGATTAGGGCTTCCTTTATATAGGGCAACCACATGGCAACACTTGAGCATGCCCATCAATGCTGGGTTCGTATGACGTCCCTTCGACTGTCTTGTCTTGACACATGGCGCAACCCCATGCATTAGTCGACCCTTATATCGAGAAATGGCCACGCATCATTCTCTTGTTGCTCTGACATCGAAATGGCGGCTTGACAAACCATGTGACCTCGAGCCATGAAACGCCACCTTGAATATGCCATACATAATTACTGACGCGCCTCGAGTACCGTGCTGGCTACCATACTTGGCATTTATGACAACATAACCTGACCTAAGCTATATGTGACTTACTTTCTGAGACTCTAAAGATCAGCTCGAAAGTAAGGGGTGCTTATCAGTGTTGTAAAAAATGGATCGACTTATGGAATGGACCAGCTTTACAAACCAGCACAGAGCCAATAGGGTTAAAACCACTTAAGAGGCATCTATTGGCAAAGAAAGGTTGACCTTCAAGTAGGTCGATGCAACTGTATGGCCGCTCAAATAAGATGCAACTATAAGTCCACTCAAATGGCCAGTTGCCGTCCTAAACTATAGGTCGACCTAAACCATAAGTCGATATAGCTCGGTCATATGTCGACTATAGGTCAACATGATATAGCTCGGATGTAGGTCCGTCATAGCTTGGCCATAACTCGACAATAGGTCGGCATAACATCTGAATAAGATAAATAATGATATGAGAGAAGGCTCAGTATTACTTACTTCTATTGTTCACAACCCCAAGTGTAGGGTCGCGATGTAATAATCATCTCGGTGAGACCGAGGTCGAATCCACAGGGACTAATCTTGTACGTTTATGAAAATAACTAGAACTATAACTAGAAGAAGATCTAAATCTAAATCTGAAATAATAGCGAGAGTAATTGTGAATAATGTAATTAAAACTTATGAATTTAAAGGTGGGAACTAGGGTGCCAAGGATCCACTTGTAGCTATCAAGATGCTACCTTACTTGATTCAAGAGATGCAATTGAATCAAAGTCCTATCTTATCTAGTTGGAAGAAGAGATTATCAAATCTCTAAACTTCTCATTGATCCAGCCTCAATTGAGGAGAATTGTGAAGATTTGAAGGGATTCCATCACCCAACCATGCCTAGGAGGTGATGACAAACAACAGGATTTACCAATCTCACAATCTCAAATAGGAAAAGAAGATATTCAAAGCTATCACAATGTCTATTGTAATTTGAGTCACAACAAACCATAGAAAACTGAAAATATTCCTTAAAATCAACTAGAAATCAATGAAGTTCAATATAAACATGAATTAAAGCAAAGTAAATATCCCAATCACGATACAAGTTTCACCTCTTAGCCCCAACTAAGAGGTTTAGTTAACCATAGACATGATTAAACCAAAATCTCTTAAAGAAAGCATTAAAACAACTAAGATAAAGAAAAACTCTTGGCAGTGGCTCTCCACCCTTTTGCTCAACTCCTTAAACCTTAGAAGATACTTAGGAATGCCCTAGGGGCTCCTACTTATAGTTGTGAAACTCCACCTTATGCACCGACTTGGAATTTTCGCAATCCGATCGCGATACCGTCTCAACTTACACAGCCACGTTACTCATCGATCGGACACCGAAATCGAGTTCGAGCCTGGACATGATTCTATTTCGTCTATTGCCTGATTTTAGTTGGACTGAGCTTGGGTTCGGTTGGACCAAACTTAAGTTGTCTGTAAGACCGAATTAATCCTCGGTCGAACCGAATTAACTCCAAAAATCATCGTTCTTTGCTGGAGCTTTTTGTGCACTTTCAGTCGCACCGAATCCTCCTTTCGGTTGGACCAAACTAGGTCTCAGTTCGACTGAATTAACCTTTGGTCGAACTGAATTAGTTTCTAAATCTCATCTTTGGTCGCTGGATTGTTTTGTGCGATTTTGGTTGGACCAAACTTGTCTGTCTTCTGCTGCGGATTTTGAAGTCTTTCAAGTCCTTTCTACATCCTTTGTACTTGGTTTCCTTGGATCCTTGGCATGTGAATTCTTCATTCTTGGTCTCCTAAGATCCATCCTTTACCTTGGTGATTCTTGAGCATCAAATCCATGCTTTTAGCATTCTTTTCAATATAACCTCTCAGATTCACCTTGCAATACAAACATGTATAAAATATACCATTAAATATTATCATGTTCATAAAATCAAGATATAAATAAGGGAGAATATGCAATATTTGACACTCAACACACTCCCCAACCAGCATTTTGCTAGTCTCGACAAAACATGCATGAAGTGAACCTCAATTCTTAATATTCAAACCTTTTTCAGAAAATAATCTTTTATGCAGACAAGTATGAATGGGTATAATTCAAAAAAATTATGAGAGAATATTTGAAAACCTAGAGCCGAATCAAATGAGCAATCAGTCAAATAGGTTCTCTATCAAACACTTAAGAGCATAAGTTCATATATTAAGTTTTTCCAACATGCTTAGTGAATTCCAAGTTACCTCCCATAAAGACACTATTTTTCATAATGTCAGCCATGCTCATTACTTCAAGACAAATTGAATAATTAAGTGCTAATTCCAAACTTATCTCCTTTTCCTTCTTTGTCTAGTTTTTGATTTTATATTGACGGTCCCTTTTAATTATTCATTCTTTTCAGATTCTTTTTAGAATTTTTCATTTTTTTCATCCTTTTCCAGTCTTTTCCTCATACATGACCTTTTTGTCGATCTTAGTAGTTTTTAACTGGTTATTTTCATCTTTTAAGGTGAATAAAATTCTCCTGACTCAATTATCGACATCTATCAGTGATTCATATGTCAACAATATGAAATTTTAACATAATTTACAGAAAACAAAGTGAATGTGTCTTGTGATTTAGATCCACATTATATTCAAACTTCCTCTTAATCAATTGAATGCAAGAACTTAGGTGATAGTATACTTGGTTTATCAAACTCCAACAATTCAAAGTTCAATGTCAATCTTATCATGCTCAAAACATTCTTAAGTGCACAAACTATCGCCTTCAAAATATGTTTTTAATTTGAGGAATTAAAATTTTTTACTCAAAGACTAAGAAAAAACTGATTAGTTTACCTATCCACACACCCCCAACATAAAATCTACATTGTCTTCAATGTAAAAGATATAAGCAAGCAATGCAATTGAGACAACGAAACGAATGGAGAAGTGATGGAAAGGTAGTACCTAAAGAAGGAGAATTGCATTTCTTCTAAAGTGCTCAATGTGAAGATGAGTTAGCATAACAACTAAATAACTGAAAGCAAACTATCCTAGTCCTAAATCGTATGAAAAGTAATAAATCTAACTACTCCTCCATCAGACTAGGAGGCTAATCCTGGTATATGGGATCAGTTAAAGGTATGGACATGTCCTCTGAATCAAACTTTTCAACAAATGGCTTTAGACGATGTCCATTTACTTTGAAAACCATGCCATTTGTTGGGTTCTTTAACTCGACAGCCCCATGAGGATAGACATTAGTAACAGTGAAAGGGTCGGTCCAATGAGATCAGAGTTTACCTGAAAAAAGGTGTAATTGAGAATTATAAAGGAGGACTTTTTGACCAGTTAAGAATGATTTTCGAAGGATGTTCCTATCATGGAACACCTTCATCATGTCCTTGTAAATTCTCGAGTTCTCGTATGCATCATTCTGAATTTTCTCGAGTTCATTCAACTGAAGTTTACGCAGCGAGCCAACATTGTCCAAGTTAAAGTTTAGATTTTTAATAGCCTAGTAGGCTCTATACTCCAACTCTACAGGAAAGTGGCAAGCCTTCCCATAGACGAGTCTAAAGGGAGACATTCCAATGAGGGTCTTTAAAGCTATACGGTATGCCCATAAAGCCTTGGTTAAACGAATTGACTAATCCTTGTGATCAGGGTTAACCGCTTTCTCTAGAATATGTTTAATTTTCCTGTTAGAAATCTCAGCTTGCCTGCTTGTCTGCGGGTGGTATGGAGTGCTCACCTTATGAGAGATGTCATATTTCTTCATTAAGTTCTCAAATGGCCTATTACAAAAGTATGAACCTCCATCACTAATGATGGCCTGAGGCGTTCTAAATCGGGAAAGGATATTTTCTTTTAAGAATTGAATGACCGTTCGGTGGTCATTATTTTGACATGGGATCGCTTCGACCCACTTAGTGATCTAGTCTACTACTAACAATATGTATACATTCCCAAAAGCTCGGGGGAATGGCCCCATGAAATCGATGCCCCTGCAATCAACTGCTTCAATGATCAGAATAGGATTTAGAGGCATTATATTTTAATGGGACAATGCTCCCAATTTTTTACAATGCTCACAAGCTTTGTAGAACTCATGAGTGTCCTTAAACGTAATGGGCCAATAAAAGCACTGGAGAATTTTGGCCATGGCCTTTTTAACAGAAAAGTGACCACCACAGGCTTGAGAGTGATAAATGGAGATGACACTTTGATGTTCATTTTCTGGAACACATCTCCTTAGAATTTGGTCTGGACAATATTCAAACAAATATAAATTGTCCTAGAAGAACTTATGTACCTTGACGAAGAATTTTCTTTTATCTTGCGCAGGCCAATGTGTCGGTGTGAAACCTGTAACAAGATAATTTGTAATACAACAAACTAAGGTAGTTGGGAGAGTTTGAACAATTGTTCATCAGGGAACATATCATTTTTGGGTGTCGTCTTAAGGGGATCGGGGAGATCGAGCCTTAAGGGGATCACTACTTTTCTACTCCCTTTTAATAACGAATTTCCAAATCAAATTCCTAGAGTAAGAGGATCCATCTTATTAAGTGGGGCTTGACATCATTCTTGGAAAGAAGGTTTTCAACACTACATGATCAGTGTAGATGATGATCTTGGATCCGATCAAATAGGACCTAAATTTGTCCAGAGCGAACATTACGGCTAAGAGCTCTTTTTCCATAGTAGAGTAGTTCACTTGGGCAGAATTTAGAGTTCTACTCATATAGTGAATAACGTAGGGATTCTTCTATTTTCTCTACCCTAACATTGCCCCAATAGCATAGTCGGATGCGTCACACATAATCTCAAAAGGGATGCTCCAATTGGATGGTTGCATGATAGGTACGGTAGTTAACATGCCCTTGAGCTTAGTAAAATCTTCCTAGCATTGCTCAGTCTACTCGTATGGTACATCCTTTTGAAGTAGATTGCATAAAGGGTGAGAGAGGTGACTAAAGTCCTTTATGAATCGTCTATAGAATCCAGTGTGTCCCACGAAGGATCGCATGTCGCGTAAGCTTTTGGGAGTTGGTAGGTTAGAGATAAGGTCAATTTTGGCCTTGTCCACCTCAATTCCCTCGGATGAAATTATATGTCCAAGAATAATTCCTTTAGGAACCATGAAATGACATTTCTCTGAATTCAAAACCAAATTCTTTTCTTCACATCGCTTCAACACACTTTTAAGATTTTTCAAACACTCGCTGAAGGATGGACCAAAAATAAAGAAGTCATCCATATAGACCTCTAGATATTGCCCCACCATGTCAGAAAAAATACTTAGCATGCATCGCACTGGCTATGATTGTGATTCGAGACTTCTTAGGATGACATCCTTTGGTACACAATGGTGCCATAGGGGCATGTGAACGTTGTCTTCTCCTAGTTTTCAAGGGCTATCTCTATTTGATTGTAGCCCGAATGCCCGTCAAGGAAGCAGTAGTAAGAATGACCAGCTAGCCTTTCCAAGATTTGATTAATGAAGGGCAAAGGGAAGTGGTCCTTCCTTGTGACAGTATTTAATTTTCTATAGTCAACGCACATTATCCAACTAGTAGTGACTCTAGTTGACACAAGTTCATTATCAGCATTGGCTATGATGTTGATTCCAGACTTTTGAGGAACCACCTAAGTTGGACTCACCCATTGACTATCAGATATAGGGTATATGATACCCACATCTAACAACTTAAGAACCTCTCCTTTAACCACTTCCTTCAATTCAAATTTAATCGACGTTGTGGTTGTCGGGAGGTCTTCACATTATCCTCAGGATGAATGCAGTGAGTACAAATCAAAGGATTAATTTTTATGAGAATCGACCATCCAAGAGCTCCGTTATGTCAATGAGAGTGGAAATGAGCACACTCTTTTGTTCTTTATCAAGGTGGGAAGAGATCACCATTGGGTATGTCTCATCTTGACCTAAATAGACATATGTAAGATTAGTGGGCAATGGTTTTACATCAAGCTTTGGTGCTTTGAGGTTAGACGGTAGAGGCAGTTCATCAGTTTGGGGTAAGTTCTCAAATTGTGGCCTCCACCAGTTAACTTCAAGTACCAGTATAGCATTAAGTATGACATCCATCTCCTTAATGGTGTCATCATCTAGATCAGGGGAGTGGGCCAAGCACGTCTCCAGAGTATCAGAGTATAGAGTCAGGAGTGCTCGATCTTTCACGAAAGAATCAATCATATTAATGTCGTGGGTATTGTCCTCATCCTCTGGCTGTTTGCTCATATTGAAAAAGATATTGAGCTCTAACGTCATATTCCTGAAAGACAAGTTCATAATTCCATTCCTATAATTAATGATGGCATTTGATGTAGCAAGGAATGGGTGACCAAGGATGATATGTAAGACCCATATCCTAGCCCGTACCATTCCATAGGCCTTTGCGGTCTTCCCGGTCGAATTTTAGTGACCTGTGATCTGTTATCGGCATTTGCGCGTAGCCTTAAGTCGTGTCCCGTATTCAAGAGTTGGCTCGACCCGAGACTTGTACTCTTACGACCATGCCATCACCGCAGTTTTGACGCCATGTATTACGCGCTGAGGCGATACCCAGGCCAGGAGATGTGGGCCCGCGTTTAGTTCGAGGAAAAATGCCGCGCATTGTAATTCCAAGAGAACATGTCCCATCAATCAAGTACACATCAATCAATCATGTCCCATCCCCAAGTACAACCACCCCTCCCCTAAAGTCAACTCTCTCTCTCTCTCTTACAACCAAGTACACCCATCCATCACCCACCATCCCTCTCTCCCATCACTTCTCTCCCATCACCCCTCTCTCTCATTTTCTCTCTCCATTTTCTAGCAACTCCATGAGAGTCCAACGTCCATGGCTTCCATGGGAGAGAAGCTAGTGTGGCCCACGTTCCTACCTCTCATCTCAACCCTCCAAGCCTCATCTCAACCGTTGGATCACATCTTTGGAGCTATAGAACGTGTTGATGGAAGAAGGAAGAAGGCATCTCGAGGTGGGTGATTCTATTATTTGATTTCGTGATTTGAGGGCCACATATGTGGGACCCATCTTGATGTATGCATTGTATAAGGAGGGCCCATAGTGGCGGGGTCCCTCCCCTTCTCACGGTCTCTCCATCTCTCTCTCTCTCTCTCCCTCTCTCTTTTCTCTATTTTTTTCTTAGTATGGCCCACCTGATAAATGGTGAGACCCACATGATGGATGTGTTTCATCCAGCTATCTAGTTGGGACAGTGGAGCTCACCTGATGCATGTAATTTATCCAGTCATCCAGCTGGGACGGTGGACCCCATGGGGATGTATGCCTCCCATCCACCTCGTCCACCTATTAGATGAGCAGCAGGTAGCTGCTATAGGACGCTAGCAAGCTCGGTGGACCCCATCCATGTGAGATGTCACATGATGGATGTGTTTTATCCTACCGTCCATCACCTGGACGATAGTTGCATGATTAGCACAGCTGTCTAGCTGGTGGGCTGCGGGCAGTGGGACCCAACCCTGATGTATCTGTTGTATCCTCACCGTCCCTGTCATGATTAGCACAACTGTCTAGCTGGTGGGCCGCGGGCAGTGGGACCTAACCTTGATGTATCTGTTGTATCCTCACCGTCCATCAGGGACGGTGAGATCCACCATGATTTATGGATTCAATCCACACTATCAGCAGGGTTTGTGGGTCCCACCTTAATTGTATGGGTATCATCCACACCGTTCATCCATCATGGACCCACCTTTAATGGGTTTTAATCCAAGCCGTTCATCTGTTGGGTCCCGTGCAGCAGGCAGCTGCTGCTGCCCTGCACGTCAGCAGCTGTGGGTCCCTGTTGAGGTATGTATTATATCCCAACCATTCATCCATTTGTTGGTGGGGCCCACCTTAAACTTTGTATCCATGCCACCATCCATCTCTGGGCCCTACCATGTGGTATGTGTTAAATCTATACCGTCCAGCACCTTAGACGGGTGGGACCCACCCTTATGTATTACACCAGTGTTGAGGTATGTATTATATCCTAACCGTTCATCCATTTGCTGGTGGGGCCCACCTTAAACTTTGTATCCATGCCACCATCCATCTGTGGGCCCTACCATGTGGTATGTGTTAAATCTATACCGTCCAACACCTTGGACGGGTGGGACCCACCCCTATGTATTGCACCATCACCGTCCAATCTCTGGACGGTGATTGGCTGGACGCTGGTCAGTGTAAAAATAAAAATAATATAATAATAATATTAATATAATATTATATATATATACTCAGTATATATGGTGGACCCCACGTGGGACCCACCTTCCTGGATAGGGGATTGGTTGGTGTACGTTTACAATGACTATTTAGCTACTGTATTGACGTCACCTGGTAATGTGGGACCCACCTTGATATATGTTGTATATCCCCACCATCCATGGGCTGGGACAGTGGGTCTGATTGCGAAGTATGTGCTATATCCTAACTGTCCATCCACCATAAGGCCCACGTGGTGTATTTCTATCCTCCACACCGTCTAGACAGTGTTGGACGGTGCTGGACAATGTTTGGATGGTGTTGATTTACGTAGACAATGGTTGGATGGTGCTGATTTGCACATCCAATGTTGGACAGAGCTGATCATCATTTGTGGCCATGTGCCCCATAGAATGAAAGTGTACAGTGATACACGTGTTACACCTGCAACTAGTGGAATGATTTTTGGTGTGGTCCAAGCCCATTGAGGCCCATTGGTGCGGCCCACTTGATGTATATGCGGCCCATAAGTGTAGTCCAATGCTATGCTTGTGTGGCCCATATGTGTGGTCCAATGTGATGTATATGTGGCCCACGCGATGCGGCCCACTTGTTGTATATGAGGCCTATTGGTGCTGCCCGTGGATGCATCCCACGTGTTGTACATTAGGCCTATTAATGTGGCCCATAGTGATGTGTATTAAGCCCATTTGAGTGGCCCATAGTGATGTGTATTAGACCCATTTGAGTGGCCCATAGTAATGTGTATTCGGCCCATTTGAGTGGCCCATAGTGATGTATATTAGGCCCATAGTGATGTGTATTAGGCCCATGTGATGCGGCCCATAGTGATGTGTGTTAGGCCCATGTGATGTACCCCATAGTGATGTGTATTTGGCCCAGGTGTGTGGCCCACTTGTGAAGTATATTTGAGGCCCACTTGCAATGTATTCGAGGCCCATGGGTGAGGCCCAATGTGATGTATTCGAGGCCCATGGGCAAGGCCTAATGTGATGTATATGTGGCCCATTGAGATTGTATGTGGCCCATCATGATTGTATGTGGCCCATTGTGATTGTATGAGGCCCGTTGTGATGTATTTGTGGCCATTGATGAGGCCCGATGTGATGGATTTAAGGTCCATGGTGATGTATATTAGGCACTTATGTGAGGCCATGGGCCCACTATATATTTGGCTTTGGCTCTATGTGGGCCACTTCTTGGGAGCAACATTGGTTAAATGTCCACATTGATGGGCAATGATGGTTAAATGTTCACATCGTGACCTTCCTTTAGGCGCCTTTCATAGGTCGATCATCGAGGCCAATTATCGATGCCGATTTGTCGAGGCCGATTGTCAAAGCTGATTCTGATTGTGTAACACCCCAAAAATTGGGGGTCGAGCAAAGCTCAATTCCCGAGTTCCAACGCATCACTTATGCAATAGAGATAATGATGTTTAAATGTTATTTATATTAGTGCATTAAACATGAGTGTGATTACACTAAAACGACATATCATACTCCAGAGATAATTAAATTAAGCGAACGGAAGACTGAGATAGGTATATAAAGTATGTAAGTGTTTCTCAACCCCCAGAGTATGAGTATGATACTAGGCTGAATATATACATGTATTGTTCCAAAATTTACAAAATCTCAAAGTGTAAATATTCAACTAATCCATAACCCTATAATCCCGGCGACACAGCTCTAGGTCTACACAGACCCGCCTGAGAGCTGAACGTAGGAGAACTCCTCGTCTAAGGAATCTGGCTCTGTCGCGTAAACCTCATTGAAACCTGCATCTAAATCAGAGTCTGGTTGGTGTTTTAAAACACCACCCCGGAGTGGGAGTAAGTGATCAACTCAGTGGTACTATAAAGCAAAGGTCAACATGTTATCAATTCAATCAATCAGTAATGTAAAGCAGTACAACAATCACTTCATAATTACTCTTCTTAATACAGAAATGATATGCAGTAATGATGCATGCCCTCGCCTGCACTCCCTCAGCGACTTCATCTCATGATCGTGCATGGAAAACTCCTTAAACGTGCGCTTCCTCGCCAAAGCACATGCAATGTGGTGCATGATCGTGTTAGCCAAGTATTTGATTAGGCTTATTTATATAGCAGATTCGGAAAGCTAAGGTACCTCCCTTTATATCATTAACCCAAACGAAAGATCCATCTAAGGTCGTCAATCCTAGTTAATCACATACGATAGGCAAGTTGTAGGGCATCACCCCTAATGAAAGCAGTGGATTGGTAAGTTCGTGAGTTTACACTCGAGGTCACTACGGAGAGGCTCGTCACCTCAGCGTAGGCCTAGTTTATACTCGAAGTCACTACAGGAAGGCTCGTCACCTTAGCGTATGTCGACAGCTTGAATATAGTGTCCCATACCACTATATTCGGCTCACGAGATTGGGTTGCTCATTGGTCACTACGGGGAGGCTCGTCACCCCAGCATAGGCTAACAGCTCGACCACGGTGTCCAATACCACCATGCACCGCTCATGAGTCTTAGCGGATCGTGGTACCATGGTTGAGACGGATTTTACATTGGTAAGCGGTACCTTAGATTCAAGCAGCAGTGTCCATACATGGTAAACACACAATAGGCCAATTGGGTTATTTGACAAGTCCGATTGGTATGAGCACACGCTGAGGTAATCGACATGGAGCGCATAAGCACTCCATGTGGCCTAACCACTGTCGACAATCATCGTACGACTCCGATTCGTCGAATGTATCCAATATGGCGAAACTAGTTTGACCACTCAAACGGGAACCGTTACCGATTGTCTGGACTACGTAGTAGTCCCAATCATACTCAAATGAACTAAGTAGTCACATATGTTATTCATAACAACATTTACAACCAATTTAAACAAAATTTTCATTTGAGCATTTTATCAAACACATAGAACATGTTACTATACATACGCATTTCATCCATGAATCACATAATAGCAATTTATATTACATGAAGGAAATTATAGATATGGATAAGGTAGTTGAGAATCTTATCTCAACACCCTCATTAGAAGCGATTTAACAAACACTTTCTCATTCAGACATTTTATTAAACACTTAGATTTCACATTACTACATACATGAACTACTTTAGTTATAGTGTATATTATGGCAAATCCTTTCATAAAGGAGTTGTCATTCCTACAACAAACATATAGTCTAGATTAATATTCATAGCAGGAACAAATCATAATTTTAATTTCATTCAAACATTTCAACAAACACATGGAATGCATTATATATTTACATAGTTCACAAACATGTATAATTTATTGAATACATCGTAACTAAGATCATATGGCAGCAATCAAGTCAGATATAAATCATTGCTGACATTGAAAGCCTTGAAAACCATAACCTAACATTTATAGTACGCACCTTTCGTCGGATTGCCCTTACGAACTTGGTTCGTATCCTACGCTCTCGTCTACAGAAAAGTGGTTACCTGAATCACGAAATAGGTTAAGTATTTCTTTTATTCCTCTATTCGGATTCCTAAAACAAGATTAGGGTTTGGATTTCTTACCCAAATCAAAGTTGGAATGGCTCGTGTAGCGATGGTGGGGAGGCGAAATAGCATATGGAGTCGTGGGAATGAATCCCAGTAACGATCTCCTTATCTCACTCTCTTCTCCTCACTCTTCTCTCTCCTTTTCTCTCTTCTCTCTCCTAAGGTTAGAGAAAATTTGTATGGGAGAGAGAGAGGTGGGTTTAAGGACTTTAAATAGGCCCAAAAGTGATGTCAATTGCCCTAGGGCCATGGTATACTTAGGTTATAGCCAAAGGGCGCTTGTTTTCGATAAACGGGGCCCATCTGGAGGTCCATTACCTGTTTATGTCATGAAGTAAGTTCCCTGACAATGGATCTAAGCGACGATTGAGTTTTCAATGCGATTGGATACACAGATCGGCCGGGACGGACCTATATCAGATCGACGGTCGTCGTCACTCGATCAGGGCCACAAGTATACTGATATGAGCAGCGAAATTTCCTTGACTCATGGATGTATCTGGGTCAGAATCTGACGGTCTGAAGCCTTCAATTTTTCCCGCAAGTAAACGGTCCAATTCACTTATGTTTAGGTTCGTTTTCTAAAGATATTCGCATTTCTCACACACTTCGCTCAAGGCTCAAGTTGTGCATTCCTAGATGAGCCTTGAGCATTCCTGGATACTATTTGGGCTCAATTCTCGTGATGGTTGTCAAGCCTAGTAAGACGGTCACAACCTTATAGTTTCGTGATCATCGGACTTTCGATGTGCGGCCCAGGTCCGATATGGAGTTTCGATGTGCTCCCGAGAGCAACTGGGTTTTGAGATTTTTTCGAGGTTTTGAGTTAGTGATTTTAATGGTTTTGGGTCTTGCAGTTCGCATAAATAGTGTTTTAAGCTAATCCACCGATTAATTTAGTTTAGTACTTAATTAATTTTCATCTAATTTCCACAGTATACGGTCTTTAGGGAATTCTGCCTGAGGTGGTACTCGGGTCTTAGTACGAATTTTTTCGAGACATTACAATTTACCCCCCTCAGAGAAAAATTTATTCCCTGAAATTAGTACCTTTTCCTACTCCTCGAGGATATGAGGGTAGTTCTTACGGACTTCGGCTTCTGTTTCCCAAGTAGCCTCTTCCTTAGTGTGGTGAGTCCACAACACCTTCACAAGCAGGATAACCTTATTGCGTAACACCTGTTCCTTCCTATCAAGAACACATGTTGGTCGCAGTACATAGGTAGCATCTTCACTTAACTCTACTTGCTCTCATTTGATAATATGGGAAGGGTCAGGAACATATTTCTTCAGCATCGATACATGAAGTACGTTGTGTACACCTGCGAGTGGTGTGGGTAAAGAGAGACGGTATGCTACCACACCCACTCGGTCTAGAATCTGGAATGGACCGATAAATTGTGGTGTGAGTTTCCCTTTCTTTCCAAAACGAAGTACTCCCTTCATGGGGGAAACCTTAAGAAATACATGGTCCCCGACTTCAAATTTCAGTTGTCGTGGTCAGGTATCAGCGTAACTCTTCTGTCTACTTTGGGCTGAAAGAAGTCGACACCTGATAATATCAATCTTTTCTGAGGTCGCCTGAACCAAATTTGGGCCAATCAGGCTCTTCTCACCAACTTTTGCCCAACAATGTGGTGCTCGACATGGGCGCCCATACAATGCTTTGTAGGGAGCCATGCCAATGCTTGCTTGGAAGCTATTATTATAAGAAAACTCGGCATAGGGAAGATAGTCATCCGAACTGTCCTTAAAATCAAGCACACATGCTTGTAACATATCTTCAAGTATCTGATTTACCCGTTCCGTCTACCCATCGGTGTGTGGGTGGAAGACGGTACTGAACTTCGATTTCACCCCCATTGCTTCCTTGAATTGAGTCTAGAAAATGGATGTGAATCACGCGTCTTGATCCGACACAATCTCCATAGGCACTCCATGCAGTCGTACAATCTCCTTGATGTATAGCATGGCTAAATCATCTGCTGAGTTTGAAACTTTAATTGGGAGGAAATGAGCTGATTTCATCAATCGGTCCACAATCACCAAAATGGAGTCATGTCCCTTCCTCGTCTTCGGTAACCCGAAATGAAATCCCACTTCCATTCAGCTATGGGCATGGGCTGAAGTAAATCAGGAGGTCGGCGATGCTCGGCCTTGACCTGCTTGCACGTGAGACAATAGGATACATAGTCTGCTATGTGGGCCTTCATGTTGTCCCACCAGTACAAATGCTTCATGTCTCTGTACATCTTCATACTGCTCGGATGCATTGCCATCCTTGAATTGTCAGCGGCGTCCAGGACTTCCTTTCTCAAGTTATGGAGATTCAGGACGCATAGGCGGGCACGGTATCTCAAACCTCCATCTAAACCAATTCTCCATTCGAACTCTTTACTGTCACTTGCTCGCTCTCTCATTTTCACCAATAGTTCATCTTTTTCCTGAGCTACAATGATTCGGTCATCAATAAGTGGTTGTAAGCGGATGTGTGCGACGCTCTCGAACGACTCCTCCACTGTAAGTTTCTGTTCGAAGTCTCACACAAACTCTATCATATTCCATTCTTCTACCATCAGCGGAGCTGTAAATTCTATTGTCTTCTTGCTGTTCAACGCATCTGCCACGAGGTTTGCCTTGCTAGGATGGTAGGAGACCTCAAACTTGAAGTCCTTCAAGGTTTTCATCCAACGTCGTTGCCTCATATTTAGGTCTCTCTGCATGAATATGTAGTTGAGGCTCTTATGGTCGCAAAAGAGCTCGAACTCCTCTCCATAGAGGTAATGTCTCCAGAGCTTTAATGCGAAGATAACTGCTACCAATTCCAAGTCATGCGTGGGGTAGTTTTCTTCGTGTTTCCTCAATTGTCATGAGGCATAGGTGATCACCCTATCCTTCTGCATAAGAACACATCCCAAACCAACACGAGATGCATCGGTTATATAGTATATTCGACCCCTTGCTTTGGCAATACTAGCATGGGTGTGGACGTCAGCTTATCCTTTAACTCCTGAAAGGCTGCTTCTGCTTTCTCATTCCAGGCAAACTTAAGATCCTTTCGAGTGAGTTAAGATAACGGTCTGGCTATCTTAGAAAAATCTTTGATGAAACGACGATAGTAGCCAGCAAGTCCAAGATAACTCTTCACTTCTGTAACCGAACCGAGTTGTTCCCAGTCTTGTACTGCAATCACCTTAGCGAGATCCATGGCAATACCTTCCTTGGATATTACGTGCCCCAGAAACTTGACTTCTTCCTTCCAGAAGTCACATTTTTGGTACTGAGCAAATAACTGATTCTCCCTGAGAGTATCGAAGACTGCTCGCAGGTGCTCTTCGTGATCCTTTTGGCTCTTGGAGTATATTAAAATGTCATTTATAAATATGATGACGAAATAGTACAGATACGGCCGAAACACTCGGTTCATGAGGTCCATGAACACGGCCGATGCATTCGTAAGTCTGACAACATCACGAGAAATTCATAGTACTTAAAACTGGTTGTGAATGCTGTTTTCTGCATGTCTTCATCCCTGACGCGTAACTGATGATACCCTGACTGCTCATGAATCTTGGAGAAATACTGTGCCCCTTTCAACTGGTCAAACAGATCATCTATCTTGGGCAAAGGATACTTGTTCTTCACTGTCACTTGGTTCAACCTGCGATAATCAATACACAATCGCAGCGATCCGTCTTTCTTCTTTACAAACAATATGGGTGCTCCCTAAGGAGATACGCTAGGCTATATAAAACCTGAATCTAATAGATCATCTATATGTCTCCTCAATTCTTCCATTTCACATGGGGCATGCGGTATGTCAGTAAAGAAATGGGTGTCACACCAGGCACAAGGTCGATAGTAAAGTCGATCTTGCACCGAGGAGGTAGTCCAGTAGGGTAACAATTAGGTCAATGAGCACTGTTCTACTTCCTAAGTCTATCGAACAATCCTTACAAATCTTGGTAGCATCTGAGAAGGTCCCTGTGGTGGTAAGGTGTCTCACCCCAATCATAGGAATAGTTTCTAACACTAGTCACTTGACTACTACGCATGATACTATTGAAATGGTGGACCCGGTATCCACCAACAGAAATATAGGCATACCTTGAATATGGGCAGTGACTTCATAGGCTAAGGGCACTATAGTTGCTGTCTTAGATGCACCAGTTGCTAGTGCATGTACACATGCCTATTGAGGATGATTAGGTTGCGCTACCATAGGCTGTTGAGGCGGCCTACTTCGAGGTGCAGGTGGTCAGAAAAATGGCTGTACTAGCGGTGCAGATCGTAGAAGTGGAGCTAATATAACTTGCGGCGACTGGCGGTTAATCTTCTGTGGTGGCGTGAAGCCGTTGTCCCTCATCTTAGTAAAGCAATAGGTGTCTCTATGGCCCATCCTCTTATAATAGGTGCACCACATATTTGATCGCCTCTGCTAGGTCGGTGGAGCCGTAAGCTTGGGAGGTGAATCGGCATGTAGCCTCTTGCGGAGGAATGGTCGGTTCGGTAAATCAGGTCGAGGCCTCGGGCTCATGGGCATATTTGTACGGGATATTCTGTCTCTATCTTGCTCAGCTCGTAGGGACATGTTTACTAGCTCAACATAGTTAGGAATGCTAGCGCAACACATCTTTATGCGGATATCAGTCCGCAAACCTTTAGAAAATCGCTGCATCTTTATCAGCTCATCTGCTAGGATCAAAGGAGCGTATCTGGCTAGCTCCGTAAACCTATTTTCGTACTCTGACATGGTCATTCCTCCCTGTCGGAGGTGAAGAAACTCACCCTCCATTTCATTACGGTAAGTGAGGAGAAATACTTTCCATGGAAGAGTGTCTCAAATGCATCCCAGGTCCACACGTGTCCTGTGGAAATTGTTTGTAGGATGTTGTCCCACCATAAACTAGCCTCCTTCTTGAACATATAGGTGATTAGCTCAACTTACTCTGCCTCAGTGTAGTGCAGTGGCTTCAACATCTTAGAGATGCGATCTAGTTAGTATTTGGCTTCCTCATGCCTGTGGGTGCCTACAAAGGTGGGAGGTCAGAAGCACTGAAAGCTTTTAAATAGACCGTTAGTATTCATATTTCTAGCGGGCTGCACAGGAGGTACAGGCAGGGCCAAACTCATGTTCTGGGCAATGACCCTTGCAATTGTGGCCCAAACTTGCTGCCGTGGCTACATAAGGAGCATCATCTGCTCCAACCTATCAGGAGGAGGAGCCGATGATGTTGGCCGTTGATGTGGACGCACGGTTCTGTTTGGGAACCGGTGGTGTGTAAGTTATTGGTCCATTGGTGGGGCCATTGGCTGGCTATGAATCCGACATAGAGTCCGGGCCCAAGCTAAGGTCCATATGGTTATTGCTTGGGGGAGGTGCCCCATCAATCGATCCACCGAGTGTGAGACGTACAGTGTTTTGAGTGTTCCTAGGGGGCATTCCCTATATACAACATAGGGTACAACATGTATGAGATTCAGAATAAGGTTACTCAATTTACCAAAAATTCCACACATTCCATAACAAAAGAAGCTTCATGCATTTCATTTAGCCAAAATTGTTACAATACATGAGATGTAGTCTTACATGGATCATGACGGAAGATACATGTAAGATAATCTAACAAAAGCTTTAAACACTAAGCAAACCAACACACAACTAAGCCTACCAAGACTATTACAAAAGAGAACAAGAAACAAGGAAAACCCAAAGACGACTACAACATATGACTAGTCGTCCGACTCTGGTGAAGGTGAAGGAGCACCCTTATCCTGCATACAACACAAGAAGGTCTTCAGAGTGCGAGACATCCTCTTGAATTTCTGTTTCATATAGGCCTGATTCTCTTCAAGCTTTTGCTTCAATCCGGCCTGGGTCTCCCTGACCTTCTGTCTCAAGGCAGCCTGGTTCTCTTCAATCTGAGCCATGCGGGCTTCTAAGGCGGCCCGATCATGGCGATCATCATGTGTAACAGAAGGAGGCTCCCTATCTGAGTCTTAGGACCCCACCTCTTCTTCCTCACTTCCTTCCTTTATTTCATTTTCTTCCTCTTCTTCTGTAACGTCTTGGAAAAATCTGTACAAAGACCCGAGTAACACCTTTTGCAGAAATCACCAAGGACCAAATCCTTTAGAAATTAGACGAAAATTAATTAAGTATTAAACTAAATAATCAGTGAAATTATCTTGAACCACTATCTATATGAACTGCAAGACCCAAAACTACTAGAATCGCTAACTCAACATTACCAAAGAACCTAGGATCAGTCTCAAAACCCAGTTGTTCCCGGGAACACATTGAAACTCCGTATCGGACCTGGACCGTGCGTCGAAGGTCCGATGACTGTGAAACTATAAGGTTATGACCACCTTATTGGACTTGACAACCATCACGAGAATCGAGTCCAAATAGTATCCAGAAATGCACAACTTGAGCCTGGAGCGAAGTGTGTGAGAAACGCGAATATCCTTATAAAATGAACCAAAACTTAAGTGAATTGGACCATTCGCTTGTGAGCAAAATTGAAGGTTTCAGACCGTCAGATTCTGACTAAACTATACCCTTAAATCAGGGAAATTTCCCTACACATATCGGTATGCTTGTGGCCCTGATCGAGTAATGATGACTGTTGAACTGAAATAGGTCCCCCACGATCGATCCATTAATCCGATCAGACCGAAACCTTAACCTGGCATGGATCTATTGTCAGGGAACTTTCTCCAGACCGTATGCGAGCAATGGACCTCTGGATGAACTCCGTTGGCCCGAAACAGACACCTTTTGGCTATAACTCAAGTATACCATGACCTTTGGGCCATTTACACCACCTCTGAGCCTATATAAGGATCTTAAACCACCCCTTGCCTATCTCATACAAATTTTCTCTAACCCTAGGAGAGAGAAGAGAGAAAAGAGGAGGAAAAAGTGAGGAGAAGAGAGAGAGATCTATAGATCATTGCTGGGATTCACTCCCACCACTCCACATACCGAATCTCCACCACACCATCACTACACTGTCGATTCCAAATATAATTTGGGTAAGAAATCCTAACCTTAATCTTGTTTTAGGGATTCAAATAGAGAAAATGATGAAATAGTTAAACCGATTTCATGGTTTAGGTAGCCGTTGTATTGTAGACAGAAGCGTAGTGTACGAACCGAATTCATAACGAGCAAACCAATGAAAGGTGCGGACTATAAACATTTAGATTATGGTTTCAAGGCTTTCAATGTCAGCAATGATTTATGTCTGACTTGATTACTATCATATGATCTTAGTTACGACTTTTTCAATATATCTTGTATGTGTAAACTAGGTTGTATACTAAATGCATTCTGTGTTTATTGAAATGTTTTAATGAATAGGAAATTATGATTTATGCTTGCCATGAC
Organism: Magnolia sinica; assembly: GCF_029962835.1. Lineage (NCBI taxonomy): Eukaryota > Viridiplantae > Streptophyta > Magnoliopsida > Magnoliales > Magnoliaceae > Magnolia > Magnolia sinica. Next base: position 51,679,750 of record NC_080585.1, on the reverse strand, counting down.
TATTAATCTAGAATTCATGTTTTATGTACGTATGACAACTCCTTTGTGAAAGGATTTGCCATAATATATGCTATAACTAATTTATTGCATGTATGTTGAAATGTGTAATCTAAGTGTTTGATAAAATGTCTGAATGAGAAATTACTTATTGAAATGTATTTAATGAGGGTGTTGAGATAGGATTATCAATTAGCTTATCTATAGTTACAGTTTCCTTCATGTAACCTATCTTGCTACTATGTGATTTATGGATGAAATACATATGTATGATAATATGTTCACCATGTGTTTGTTAACATGCTCAAATGAAATTTATATTTGAATTGGTTGTTAAATACTGTTTGACTATCACATATGAATGCCTATTGTATTTGAGTATGATTGATACTAATACGTAGTCCAGACAATCGGTAACAGTTTTCGATCATGGCCGAACTAGTTTTGCCACAATGGATATGTTTGATGAATGTACGGTGATTATCGGCAGTGGTTAAGGTACGAGGAGTGTGTATGCACTCCATGTCGATTAATTTAGCGTGCGCTCATACCAATCGAACTTGTCAAGTAACCCGATTGGCCAATTGTGTGTTTACCATGTATGGACACTACTACTTAAATCTAAGGTACCACTTACCAATGTAAAGCTCGTTTAACCTTGGTATCATAATCCGCTAAGACTCATGAGCCAGACATGGTGGTATGAGACACTGTGGTCGAGCTATTGGCCTACGCCGGGGTGATGAGCCTCCCCGTAGTGACCAGTGAGCAACCCAAACTCGTGAGCCGAATACGGTGGTATGGGACACTGTATTCGAGCTGTCGGCCTACGCTAAGGTGACGAGCCTTCCCATAGTGACCTCGAGTATAAATTAGGCCTACACTTAGGTGACGAGCCTTTCGTAGTGACTTCGAGTGTAAACTCGTGAACTTGCCTATCCACTACTTTTCAAATCAGGGGTGATGTTGCCCTATAACTTGCCTATCGTATGTGCTTAACTAGGATTGATGACCCTAGATGGATCATCATTTGGGTAAATGATATAAAGGGAGGTACTTTAGTTTCCTGAATCTACTGTATGAATAAGCCTAATCACGAAATTTGGCTAACACGTGCATGCACCGCTTTGCATGTGTTTTGGCGATGAGGGCATAGTGGGAGTAGCATGTGCGACCGTGAGATGGTGTCATTAAGGGAGTGTAGGCAAGGGCATACATCATTACTACATATCATTATTGCATTAACCAAAGTAGTTAGGGAATGCTCGTTGTATTGCTTTATCATTACTGCTTGACTGAATTGATAACATATTAACCTTTACCTTATAGTACCACTGAGTTGATCACTCACTCCCACTCTGGGATGGTGTTTTAAAACACCAACTAGACTCTATTTTAGCTACAGATGGTGATACGGCTTACGAGGTGGAGCCAGACTTTTATGACGATGAGGAGTTCTCCTATGTATAACTATCAGGCGGGTCTATGTAGACCATGTACTGATCGACGGGATTACAAAGACTATATGATCTAGTCAGACATTCGCATTTTGTCATTTTGTATATTTTGGAACAAAATATGTATATATTTAGCCTAGTAACACACTCATACTCTGGAGGTTGTGAAACACGGATATACTTTACATATCTATCACAGTCTTCCACTTGCTTAATTTATCTCTCTGTGAAGTATGATATGCTGATTTAGTGTAATCCCATTCATGTTTAATGCACTAATATGGACAACATTTAATCATCATTGTCTATGTTGCATAAGTGATGCATTGGAACTCAGGAGTTGAGCTTTGCTCGACCCTCGATTTTTGGGGCGTTACATCTTCACTACTTTCTTCCTCTTCACTTTCTATCTCGTCCCCATACTCATCGAGTCGGGCTTGACGTTGTCGAGGGCCAATTCCCATGTTGTTGAGCATAGTGTTATTAATGAAGTGGATCGGCGTAAGCTCATCCATGTTAAGTCTGAAGCCAAAATTATGAGCAATCTTGCATATAGGTCGGCCGAATGGGAGTGAAGTATCTCCCCTAACAGAGCGTGCGGTCTGGATTATCAGTAGCAAGGCGAACATAGGCAAACACAGCTTGTCTCCCTGCCCAGCTCTGTACAGGAAGTCTACCATCAAACGAGTACATTCGATACGGTTGCTCCACCTAGGATACACATTGTACGTGAATATGTGGTGGAGTAGGCAGAAGTCTGCCATCATCTTGGTCGATGGGAGGCAATTGCCTTGCTTCCAGTGAACCAGTCGGCCAAAAAGAAACCGCGTGCGGCGATCTCTTTCTCGCACACTAGTGAGACGGGATTCACTAGCTTGTACCTCACCACGTTCAATTCCCATAATTCGGGCCATCACACCTACATCGACTATGGCTTCCCGCCTTCTCAAAGGAATAATGAACTATAAAGGCTCCAGTAGTGGATCCCGTATGTAGGCATAGAAGGCTCGGACAATGCTTTCACACGCATGAGACTTGCCTTCAAATATGGGACACCACTCGGATTCCAATAGGAGGTCCATCACCGGATATAGTCCAAATAGCCTTTTGTCAACATGTGCTTCAAACACAACTTTACGGCCATGAAACTTACCAAGTCTGATGCTCGGCGGTAGAGATCTTTCGAGCGAAATTTGGGGATCGAGATCCCGCTTCGTCCTTCGCTCTCGCTCGATGCTAGCACTAGCCTCGGCACTTGTCTGCTTCCTTGAACGGGTAGAGCGGCTAGGCTCGGCTCGGCTTCATCCGTGGATTCCCTCTTCTTTCCTATGAGGGAAAGGAGTGCGGAGATGGAGAAAATAGTGGTAACTAGCTCAAAAAAAGCCATGAGAGTGAAGACACTTGAAGGGTGTGATGGGTTTGTAGGTTTTGAAGATTATGAGACATAAAAGAGAGCTTTTGTGCTCAAATAGGTGGGAAATAGGAAGATGGAGAGTTGTATAAGATGAGTTTAAGGAAAATGGTGGAGGTGGGAGTGAAAGGTAAAAGAAGAAGAGGTTTGGTGTGTATCGGAGGAAGATTTGAGAGAGAAATCAATTTTTTGGAGGGGTTTGGAGGGTTTAGAAGCTTGAAATAGGCGAAAGGAAGCAAAAGGGAGTGAAATAAGGTGGCTCCACACGTAAACAAGGCCCCACACATGTGGGTGAGGGCGATAGGCCGCCAGAACCGCGGGCCCGCCACAGCCCGCTGGAGACCAGGGCGGCGCGCCGTGGTCAGGGGGGTGCTGCCACGGTCCGTTGGACTGTGGGCGGTGCCGCCACCATGGGGCGGTAGTCACCCCCCTCCCGAGGTGCCAAAAACACGTGGGGGACCGCCTAGGTCCCACCATATTTTGCGGTTTGGGCTCCTATGCTCGTGAGATGTGTTTTCTCACCCCTTTTCTCACATATTCATGCCTTTTGGTGTGTTTTAAGTTTGGGATTTGCTAACTAATAGCTTAAATCCATCGTTATACAGCCTGGGAAGGAATTAAGATCATTTTACATGGTCTCGGTCACGTACGGGCCATATTCAATGGTCACTCTCGCCCGTTGGTGAAACTTGGGATCTTACGATCGTTTCTATATTTTATCGCTCCCTCCTAAGTCGAAGTATGTAAGTGTGCATCGTGTTACCATAAATTAGGTCCATTTTAATCCAAATCATGCTCTTATACCAACCTGCAACGCCTCAAAAATTGGAGGTTAAGCAAAGCTTAAATTTATAAAATCTCAAAGTGTAAATATTCAACTAATCCATAACCCTGTAATCCTGGCAACACAGCTCTAGGTCTACATAGATCTGCCTGAGAGCTGAACATAGGAGAACTCCTCCTCCTCGTCTAAGAAATTTGGCTCCGTCGTGTAAGCTTCGTTGAAACCTGCATCTAAATAAGAGTCTAGTTGGTGTTTTAAAACACCACCCCGGAGTGGGAGTGAGTGATCAACTCAGTCGTACTATAAGGCAAAGGTCAACATGTTATCAATTCAACAAAGTAGTAATGATAAAGCAATACAGCAATCACTTCCTACTTATTCTTGTTAATGTAGAAATGATATGCAGTAATGATGCATGCCCTCGCCTGCACTCCCTCAGCAACTTCATCTCATGATCGCGCATGGTAAACTCCCTAAACGTGCGCTTCCTTGCCAAAGCACATGTAATGCAGTGCATGATTGTATTAGCCAAGTATTTAATTAGGCTTATTCATATGGCATATTCGGAAAGCTAAGGTACCTCCCTTTATATCATTAACCCAAATGAAAGATCCATTTAGGGTCGTCAATCTTAATTAATCACATACAATAGGCAAGTTGTAGGGCATCATCCCTGATGAAAGCAGTGGATAGGTAAGTTCATGAGCTTACACTCGTGGTCACTATGGGGAGGCTCATCACCTCAGCGTCGGCCTAGTTTATACTCAAGGACACTATGGGAAGGCTCGTCATCTTAGCGTATGCCGACAGCTCAAATATAGTGTCCCATACCACCGTATTTAGCTCACGAGTTTGGGTTGCTCACTGGTCACTACGGGGAGGCTCATCACCCCAGCGTAGGTTGACAGCTTGACCATGGTGTCCAATACTACCATGCCTGGCACATGAGTCTTAGCGGATCGTGGTACCATGGTTGAGACGGGTTTTACATTGGAAAGCAGTACCTTAGATTCAAACAGTAACGTCCATACATGGTAAACATACAATAGGCCAATTAGGTTATTTGACAAGTCCGATTGGTACAAGCGCATGCTGATGTAATCGACATGGAGCGCATAAGCACTCCACATGGCCTAACCACTGTCGACAATCACCATATGGCTCGGATTCATCGAACGTATCGAATGTGGCGAAACTAGTTCGGCCACTCAAACGGGAACCGTTACCGATTGCCTGGACTACGTAGTAGTCCCAATTATACTCAATTGCACTAAGTAGTCACATATGTTATTCATAACAATATTTACAAATAATTTAAACAAAATTATCATCTGAGCATTTTATCAAACACATAGAACATGTTACTATACATAAGCATTTCATCCATGAATCACATAGTAGTAATTTATATTACATGAAGGAAATTATAGATATGGACAAGGTAGTTGAGAATCCTATCTCAACACCCTCATTAGAAGCGATTTAACAAACACTTTCTCATTCAGACATTTTATCAAACACTTAGATTTCACATTACTGCATACATGAACTAATTTAGTTATAGCATATATTATGGCAAATCCTTTCATAAAGGAGTTGTCATTCATACAACAAACATATATTCTAGATTAATATTCATAGCAGGCACAAATCATAATTTCAATTTCATTTAAACTTTTCAACAAACACATGGAATGCATTATATATTCACATAGTTCACACACATGTATAATTTATTGAATACATGTTAACTAAGATCATATGGCAGCAATCAAGTTAGACATAAATCATTACTGACATTGAAAGCCTTGAAAACCATAACCTAAACGTTTAAAGTCCGCACCTTTCGTCAGATTGCTCCTATGAACTTGGTTTGTATCCTACGCTCCTGTCTACAGAATAATGGTTACCTGAATCATGAAATAGGTTAGCTAGTTCGTTTATTCCTCTATTCGGATTCCTAAAACAAGATTAAGGTTTGGATTTCTTACCCAAATCAAAGTTGGAATGGCTCATGTAGCGATGGTGGGGAGTTAAAATGGCATATGGAATCGTGGGAATGAATCCCAGCAACGATCTCCCCATCTCACTCTCTTCTCCTCACTCTTTTCTCTCCTTTTCTCTCTTCACTCTCCTAGGGTTAGAGAAAATTCGTATGGGAGAGAGAGAGGTGGGTTTAAGGACTTTAAATAGGCCCAAAAGTGATGTCAATGACCCCATGGCCATGGTATGCGTAGTTATAGCTAAAGGGTGCCTGTTTCCGATAAATGGGGCCCATCTGGAGGTCCATTACCTGTCTGTCATGGAGTAAGTTCCCTAACAAAGGATCTAAGCTAGGACTGAGTTTTCAGCGCGATTGGATACACAGATCGATCGTGACGGGCCTATATCAGATCGACGGTCGCCGTCACTCGATCAGGGCCACAAGTATACGGATATGAGCAGCAAAATTTCCCTGACCCATGGGTGTATCTGGGTCAGAATCTGATGGTTTGAAGCCTTCAATTTTGCCTGCAATCGAACGGTCCAATTCACTTAATTTTGGGTTCGTTTTCTAAAGATATTCGTGTTTCTTACACACTTCGCTCAAGGCTCAAGTTGTATATTCCTGTATACTATTTGGGCTCGATTCCCACGTTGGTTGTTAAGCCCAATAAGATGGTCATAACCATATAGTTTCACTGGCATCAGACTTTCAATGTGTGGTCCAGGGCCGATACGGAGTTTCGATGTGCTCCCGAGAGCAACTGGGTTTTGAGATTTTTCCGAGGTTTTCAAGTAATGTTGAGTTAGTGATTTTAATAGTTTTGGGTCTTGTAGTTCCCATAGATAGTGGTTCAAGAGAATCCATCAATTAATTTAGTTTAATACTTAATTAATTTTCGTCTAATTTTCACAGTATAGTCTTTAGGGATTTCTGCCTGAGGTGGTACTCGGGTCTTAGTACGGATTTTTCTAAGACATTACAGATTATGGAGGCCAATTATTGAGGCCAATGCTGATTATTGGGTTCGATGTTGATTATCGAGTTCGGTGCTGATTATCGAGACCGATTGTTGAGGTTGATTATTGAGGCCGATGCTAATTATCTAGGCCAATTGTCGAGGCCGATTATCGGTGCTGGTTATCGATACCGATTATAAGTATGTGATAACATAGCATCATGATACATGCCCATACGCATCATCTGCATGTTTATTATGAGATGCGATTGACCATTGCAGTTGCCATATGGCAAGTTGTTATGAGACTCCCTAATAGGCAGAGATTATCTCACATGAGCGCAGGTATATGCAGGATTGATATATGACTAGATTGTATGACTCATGCATCTTACATTGTGTGTTGTGATTATTGTACGCCCTAACGACTTCAGGTCCGTAGCCTACTCAGGCATATCGTGGATGGCTAGATGGGACACCAAAAATATGTTATTAGCATCGGGCTGCCATAGATGGCCTTGGATAAAAATTCCTAAACCCACTTGGTACCAGAGGATGCCCCAACGTCTAGATCGAGTAGATAAATATGAGCGCATGAGGGCCGTATACTAATAGGCTGCGTCTCCCACTGTGTCGTAGTCGGTTGGGAGGGGGAGTGGCCTTACTCACCTAAGGGAGTAGGCAATGCTAGGCTGAGTTTGACCAGCTTAAGGAATGGGTCCGCTATCGATGAGCTGGGCCCAATATTTGCAGGCAAATAGTGAGGTCTCTTCCACTTATCCAGTTGTGCGCTTGATAGGGCGATAGGTGGCATAGAGTGTACTAGACCCCGGTGATGATCCCAGAGATGTACAACACTGATTTATGGAACAAGAGTTGCATACTCAGCATTATATTCATTCATTCACTATCCACTCGGGCTGGTGGTGCGCAACTAATTGTTATGTGTACTTTTGCAATGGCCAGGATTTCGGTTGGGGTGCGCGACTAACCTGAGATCAGGAGTTTACCACATTGAGTTTCCAAATTTTAGGTATGGGACTGGTTTGGATAGAAGTTCCTAGCGGTGGACCCCATAGCTTGCGATACTACATACCATCATCTCTACTTCACACTCCTACATGGTCATTCGCACCACATATTGCATTGCATCCTCAGTATCTGATACTTGACTCTTTGTGACTACTCATTTGCATAGTTGATTTGTATTACCTACTCTGATATTGTATGACAAGATCATAAATCATACGATATCGGAGTTAGCGAAAATACTGACAAGGTCATGACTCATACGATATCAGAGTAAGTGGAAATGTACTGGTAAGATTATGAATCATACGATATCAAAGTAAGCAGAAATGTACCGGTAAGATTATGAATCATACGATATCAAAGTAAGCAGAAATGTAATAGAAAGATTATGAATCATACGATATCAGAGTAAGTGAAAATACTGACAAGCCCATAAATCATACAATATCAGAGTAATACGAAAACATGCTGATAAGCCCATAAATACCGTCAGCCTTATCCAGGCTATGTGATGCAAAAATATAATAAACTAATATCATATACTGAGGAAGCAATGTAGATCAGCTATGCAATGGGGAGACATAGTAAGCCAAATATCAGATACCGAGTCCACGAATACCATCAACCTTAATTATGTTATGCAATATAGAAGCACAGTAAATGAAATGCTATGTGCTGAGGATGCAATGCGATGCGAATGAAATGAACAAGCTGGAGTGTGAAGTCAGGATGATAGTACATAGTACGCAGGCTAAGGGGTCCACCACAAGGGACTTCTATCCAAACCAGTCCCATACTTAAATTTAGATAGTCAGACTCAATGTGGTAAACTCCTGATCTTAAGTTAGTCACATGCCCCAATTGAAATCCTGGCCACTGCGAAGATACACGTAACAAATAGTTGCGCACCACCAGCCCAAGTGGATAATGAATGAATGAATGAATGAGTATGTAACTCCTACTCAATAAGTCCACATATCAGTACGGTTCCTCTCTAAAAAATCACCGGGGTCTATTACACTCCAAACCAGATTGCCGCCCCATTGCGCGCAACAAGGTGAGTGGAAGAGACCTCACTATCCGCTTGCCAATATCGGGCCTGACTCATCAATAGCCGACCCATTCCTCGAGCTATTTAGACTTATCTTTGCATTACCCCCTCCTCTCGGGTAGGTAAGGCCGTACCCCCTTCCAACCGACTATGACATAGTGGGAGACAACTTAATGGTATACGACCCTTATGTGCTCATGCATCCACTTGGTCTGGATGTTGGAGCAACCTCTAGAACCAAGAGGGTTCTCCAACTTTCACCCAGGGATATCTAAAGCACCCCATGTAGAACAGATGGACGGTGCAGATAATACGTTGCATCACGGTGGCCTGCACAGCACCGTCCAGATGGACGGTGCAGATTAAACCCATACCTCGTGATCAGACGCACAGGAGTTGCTGCATTGAAATAGCAGCTGCTGCATTTGGGGTCCTCATAGATGGACGGTCTAGAGTAAAACACATGCATCAGGGTGGTGCCTGCAAAGGCTTCAGCCGTGGATGTCATCATCTCCACTAGTTCCTGCTGTGTGGTCCACCTAAGGTTTGGATCTTCTCACCTAGGCCATAAAATGATTTGGAGAGATAGATGGACGGTGTAGATATGATACATACCTCATGATGGAGGCCCATAAACCCTGCTGATGTCCATCCCAGCAGCTATATAGGTGAGATTTCCAGCGTCCAGATATCTGGACGGTGTGGATTTAAATATAAATCATGGTGGGTCCACGTATGGACGACTGTCTAGCCTGGAAGACGTGGATATACTTCACACCATCAAGGTGGGTCCCATGTCTAGGTGTAGACTGTGTGGATATTCAACACATCATCAACATGACCCCATGTCTAGACCCTGATGGACGACACATGGATGAAATATATGCCTCATGTGGGACCCACAGAACCTGCTGACGTCAATACATCAGCAAGGTGCTACTGGTCATCCAGCAGATGGACGGCCCAAACACAACATATGCACAAGGTGGGTCTCATAAGATGGACGGTGTTGATAATACATCAAGGTGGGTCCACATGGTGGCCCACCATAGCACTGGATCAACTGATATTTGTGTTTTTCTTTCATCCAAGCCTGTCCAAATGGACAGGCAATGAGGTGGGGCCCAACACATGGACGATCTGGATCAGGTAGGTCACACTCCATCACAAATAGAGAGAGAGAGAGAGAGAGAGAGAGAGAGAGAGAGAGAGAGAGAGACGTGAGTAGCGGAGGGACCCCGCCATTATGGGTCCCTCTTTAAACAATGCATACATCAAGATGGGTCTCACCATATGTGGGCTCTCTAATCATCAAAATCAGACAAAAAAATATCCACCTCAAGATCTCCTCTTCATTCCTCCACCAACGGGTTCTAGAGCTCCAAGGAAACAAGATTCAACGGTTGATATTGATTTTAGAGGGTGGGATTGGGTGGTAGGGAGTGGGCCATACCAAGCTTCTCTCCCATGGACGTCCACCTCTCTCATGGTTGCTTGAGAAATGGAGTTTGAAATGAGAGAGAGAGGTGAGAGAGAGAGAGGTGATGTAAGAGGGTGATGGGTGAAAAGGTGAGTGATGGGTGTACTTGGTTGTAAGAGATGTGTAAGAGAGAGAGTTGACTTTGGGTTTGCTTGGGGATGGGGTGTGAGGTGATGTGTACTTGACATGAGATGTGATTGATGGGATTGATTTGAAAGCTCTCTCTTGGGTTTTGCAACTGCACAACATTTTTCCTTGAACTGAACGCGAGCTCACATCTCTTGGCCTGGATATCACCTCGGTGTGTAATACGCAGCATCGAAACCATGGCGATGGCATGGTCGCTAGGGTACAAGTCTTGGGTTGAGCTGACTATGAAATACGAGATACAACTTAGGATCACGTGCAAACGCTTGTTATAGATCGCGGGTCGCTGGAATCCGACCGGGGGGACGCGAAAACCTACAGAATAGTACAGTTTAGGATACGGGTCTTACAGCTCTCCCCACCTAATAAAAACTTCATTCTCAAAATTTGTACTATATGCAGAACTCAAAAGAATGAGCAAATATGGTATTAGAAATACAATATCGGGCATAATCAAACATCAAAGAGATGAGAATAACGCTCGCGAATCTCAGCCTCCCGCTCTGAGGACGCCTTGGCAATGCTACGATGATCCCACTGATCGAAACTAAAATACTATGCAGCCTCACAATCTCAACGGTAGGGAGCTATATCAGAAAATTTCTAAGTTATCTGAACTCGGGGATCTAACCATTCTAAGTTCTTAACAATCATAGAGTGCATGGTAGCTATCAGTAGATATGTGATGTTATCTTTAGGTATTTCCAAGTAATGCTTTGATACCAACTTCTGTCACGCCCTAAACTCAGAAACTGGGCTCATAAAATTCCCGATTATCGAATCCAGTGCCAACAGCCTCCGTAGCACCCCATTCTCGGCTCCCAGCATCCATACGCCAGATTCCGTTCCTGGGATCTTACAAGGAGAATTTTCCAATGTACATTTAACTCATAATAAGCATAACCACAAGTTTACCCAAATCACAAAGACAATATCATCATCACATATTCACTAATATAAACATTTGAATACAGTGCTGAAAGGGAAATATACTTATCGAAATCAAAGTTCCAGAAGACCGCTGCACGCTCCATGTTCAATGCTGCTGCAACCTAACGCCACCTGCACGCATCTATCGTGCATAAGCTTATAGAAAGCATAGAGGGTGGTGAAAGTGTGTGCACAAGGTAAGTGCTAAGTATGCAATATAATACCATAAATCATACAATATCGGAATAAATGGAAATACTGACAAGATCATAAATCATACGATATCAGAGTAAGCAGAAATATTGACAAGGTCATGAATCATACGATATCATAGTAAACGGAAATGTACTGGTAAGATTATGAATCATACGATATCAGAGTAAGCGGAAATGTATTGGTAAGATTATGAATCATACGATATCAGAGTAAGCGAAAATGTACTGGTAAGATTATGAATCATACGATATCAGAGTAAGTGGAAATACTGACAAGCCCATAAATCATACAATATCAGAGTAATGTGAAAACATGCTGATAAGCCCATAAATACCATTAGCCATATCCAGGCTATGCAATACAAAAATATAATAAACCAATATCATATACTGAGGAAGCAATGTAGATCAGCTATGTAATGGGAAGACATAGTAAGCTAAATATCGGATACCGAGTCCACGAATACCGTCAACCTTAATTATGTTATACAATATAGAAGCACATTAAACGAAATGCTATGTGCTAAGGATGCAATGCGATGCGAATGAAATGACCAAGCTGGAGTGTGAAGTCAGGGTGATAGTACGTAGTACGTAAGCTAAAGGGTCCACTACAAAGGACTTCTATCCAAACTAGTCCCATACCTAAATTTGGATAGTCAAACTCAATGTGGTAAACTCTTGATCTCAGGTTAGTTGCGCGCCCCAACCGAAATCCTGGCCATTGCAAAGATACATGTAACAAATAGTTGTACAACACCAGCCCGAGTGGATAGTGAATGAATGAATGAATGAGTATGCAACTCTGGCTCAATAAGTCTACATATCAATACAGTTCCTCTTTAGAAAATCACCGGGGTCTATTACACTCCAAACCAGATTGCCGCCCCATCGCGTGCAACAAGGTGAGTGGAAAAGACCTCACTATCCGCTGCCAATATCGGGCCCGGCTCATTGATAGCGGACCCATTCCTCAAGCTAGTTAGACTCAGCCTAGCATTGCCTCCTCCTCTCGGGTAAGTAAGGCCCTACCCCCTTCCAACCGACCACGACACATTGGGAGACGTGGCCTAATGGTATACGGTCCTCATGCGCTCATGCATCCACTTAGTTTAGACGTTGGAGAAACTTTTAGAACCAAGAGGGTTCTTCGACTTTCACCTAGGGATATCTATAGCACCATATGTAAAATAGATTTTTGGTGTCCCATCTAGCCATCCATGATATGCCTGTGGACACTAAGGCCCTGATATCGCTAGGGTGTACAATAATCACAACACACAATGCAAGATGCATGAGTCATACAATCTAGTCATGCATCAATTCTGCGTATACCGTGCGCTCATGTGAGATAATCTCTGCCTTTCAGGGAGTCTCATAATAACTGGCACTATGTCATATGCAATGGTCAATCATATCATGATGATATGTTGTCATATACTCATAATCGGTATCAATAATCGTCATCGACAATCGACTTTAAAAATGTGGACATTTAACCAACATTGCCCCAAGGAATGACCCACATAGAGCCTAACATATAGGGGACCCATGACCTCACACAAGGGCCACATATATAACACCATGGGCCTCACTCAAGAGCTTAATACACATCACGATGGGCCTTTCACATGGGCCTAACATACATCACAATGGACTTCATCGCCTGGCCCTCAAATGCATCACAATGGGCCTCATCACATAGGCCTCATATACATCACATTAGGCGTTAAACACTGGCTGAATACACATTACAACGGGCCTCAAATACGGGCTGCATATATATATATATCACATTGGGCCTCAAGCACGGGACGAATGCACATCACAATGGGCCTCAAATACGGGCCGCTATGCATCTCATTGGGCCTCGACAATCGAAATTGGCCTCGACAATCGGAATCGGTATCGACAATCAAAATCGACCTCGACAATCAGAATCAAAATTGACAATCAGAATCGGCCTCGACAATCAAAATTAGAATCGGCCTAACAATCGACCTTGACAATCAGAATCAGAATCGGCCTAACAATCGACCTCGACAATCGAAATCAAAATCGACAAATCGGAATCAGCCTCGATAATCAGAATTAGAATTGGCCTCGACAATCAGAATTGAAATCGGCCTCAACAATCAGAATCGACCTCGACAATCGGAATTGGAATCGGCCTAAATAATCTTCCTCGACAATCGGAATCGACCTCGACAATCGGAATAAGTATCGACAATTGGAATCAGCCTCGACAATCGGAATCAGTATCGATAATCGGAATCGGCCTCGATAATCAGAATCGGCCTAACAAAGGGCCCAAGGGAAGGTCACAATGTGGACATTTAACCACCATCGCCCATCAATGTAGACATTTAACCAACATTGCTCCCAAGGAGTGGTCCTCATAGGGCCAAACATATAGTGGGCCCATGGCCTCATATACACAACAGGTGGGCCTTGCTCATGGGCCTCGAATACATAACATGTGGGCCCTACACATGGGTCTTATACAGCACATCAGGCCTCATCATATAGGTCTCATATACAACAAATCGGTCCTCATACACATCGCAATAGGCCGCATCATGGTGGACCATATACATCATAATGGGCCGCACTAATGGGCCTCATACACATCAAGTGGGCTACATTAATGGGTTGTACTAATGGGCCTCAGATTCAAGCAGGTGGGTCACAATCCATGGGCCACATAAACATCACATTGGGCTGCACATATGGGCCACACATACATTATATTGGCAAAAAATACAAACAGGTGGGCCTACACTTAGGCCACAAATACATTAATGTGGGGCTCACCGTCCACGTAATGGATGACGTGGATTAAAACGTGCATCAGGTGCATCCAGTACCATCCCAAACAACTGGACGGTGTGGATAAATCACATGTATCACGGTGGTCCCACGTGGGTATGGGCCACACGTGCCATCAAGGTGGGCCCCTCGTGTATAGCACGGACGGTATGGATATAAAACATATATATTAAAGGGTACCCACAGAGCCTGCTGACGTCACAAACAACAGCAGTATAGGAGGGTGGTCCCCACCGTCCAAATGGACGGTGGATGATGTGGATCATCAACGTGGGGTTCACATCCAGCTGGTCTGAACAGCGTGGATATACAGCATATACATCACATGTGGGCTCCACAGATAGACGATGTTAATAAGGCACATGCATCACGGTGCATCCCATCGTCTAGCAATCTGGACGGTGGAGATAAAAACACATATATCATGGTGAGTTATCCACCGTCCAATCCACTGGACGGTGGATGGCTGGATAAAATGCATATACAAATAAGGTGGGCCCCACCCCTCACACGTGCAACACGTGTGGGGTGGGCCCACAACTACTTAAATAGATGGACAACATGGATAATAAATACATTAGCCATGGGTCCCACCATCCAGTAGCTGCTGGACGGTGCATGATAAGACTCATACATCAAGGTGGTCCCACACCTCCCATCCAGATGGACAGTGTGGGATGAAATATACATCATGGTGCCCCTCACAGCACCGTCCAGATGGACGGTGCAGATAACACGTTGCATCACGGGGGCCTGCACAGCTGGACGGTGCAGATTAAACCCATACCTTGTGATCAGATGCACAGGAGTTGCTGCACTGAAATAGCGGCTACTACATTTGGGGTCCTCATAGATGGACGGTCTGGAGTAACACACATGCATTAGGGTGGTGCCGGTAAAGGCTTCAGCCGTGGACGTCATCATCTCCACTAGTTCTTGTTGTGTGGTCCACTCGAGGTCTAGATCTTCTCACCCAGGCCATAAAATGATCTGAAAAGATAGATGGACGGTGTAGATATGATACATACCTCATAATGGAGGTCCACAGACCCTGCTGACATCCATCCTAGCAGCTATATAGGTGGGATTTCCAACGTCCAGATATCTGGACGGTGCGGATTTAAATATAAATCATGGTGGGTCCACATATGGACGGCTGTCCACCTGAAATTTAAATCTGCTTTATCGCCTGGACGACGTGGATATACTTCACACCATTAAGGTGGGTCCCACGTCCAGGCGTGGACTGTATGGATATTCAACACATCATCAAGATGGCCTCACGTCCAGACCCTGATAGACGACTCATGGATGAAATACATGCCTCATGTGGGACCCATAGAACCTACTGACGTCAATACATCAACAAGGTGTTGCTAGCTGTCCAGCAGATGGATGACCCAGACATAACATATGCACAAGGTGGGTCTCATCAGATGGACTGTGTTGATAATACATCAAGGTGGGTCCACGTGGTGGCCCACCACAGCACTGGATCAACTGATATTTATGTTTTTCTTTCATCCAGGCCTGTCCAAATGGACAGGTAGCGAGGTGGGGCCCAACACATGGTCGATCTGGATCAGGTGGGCCACACTCCATCACAAAAAGGGAAAGAGAGAGAGAGGGGGAGAGAGAGAGAGAGAGAGAGAGAGAGAGAGAGAGAGAGAGAGAGACCCCACCACTATGGGTCCCTCTTTAAATAATGCATACATCAGGATGGGTCCCACCATATGTGGGCCCTCTAATCATCAAAATCAACACAAAAATTACCCACCTCAAGATCTCCTCTTCATTCCTCCACCAACGGGTTCTAGAGCTCCAAGGAAACAAGATTCAACGGTTAAGATTGATTTTGGAGGGTGGGATTGGGAGGTAGGTAGTGGGCAATACCAAGATTCTCTCCCATGGATGTCCACCTCACTCATGGTTGCTTGGGAGATGGAGTTTGAAATGAGAAAGAGAGAGAGGTGATGTAAGAGGGTGATGGGTGAAAAGGTGAGTGATGGGTGTACTTGGTTGTAAGAGATGTGTAAGAGAGAGAGAGAGTTGACTTTGGGGTTGCTTGGGGATAGGGTGTGAGGTGATGTGTACTTGGCATGAGATGTGATTGATGAGATTGATTTGAAAGCTCTCACTTGGGTTTTGCAACTATGCGGTGTTTTTCCTTGAACTGAACGCAGGTCCACATCTCCTGGCCTGGGTATCACCTCGGTGCGTAATACGGTGTATCGGAACTACGGCAATGGTGCAGTTGCTAGGGTACAAGTCTCAGGTTGAGCCAACTCTGGAATATAGGATAGAACTTAAGATCACGGGCAAACACCGGTTACATATCGCGGGTCACCGGAATCCAACCGGGAGCACCACGGAAGCCTACGGATTAGTACGGTTTAAGATACGGGTCTTACACAATTGGTGGGTGATCATAGCATAAGACCTTGATCTGTATGTAGGGCCCACTTATGGTGAGACCCATAATGATGTTTGTGTTGTAGGAAAGGGGGTCCCATAGTGGCGGGGTCCCTCTAATATGCCGATCTTCCTCTCTCTCTATCTCTCTTTCTCTCCTTCTCTTTATTTTCCTTGGTGGTGATGTGGCCGTGGGGCCCACCCCGATGGATCCCATCATGATGAATATATTTGATCCATGCCATCCAACCAAACTCTGGTGGGCCACCACGCTGTCCGTTCTCTGACAATCCTGGAAGAAGGGAATCACAGATATCAGCTCGATCCAAACTCTGGTGGGCCACCACGTGGATCCACCAGATGTAAATGTTTCATCCATACCATCCAGTCCCTGGATGAGGACTAGACCCAGCTTGATGTATGCATTCTATATCCAGGCCATACGTTCGCCCGTGGGATGTGGATCCCGCTGATGTATGTTACATCCAAGCCGTCCATCTAGGTGGTGAACTCGTCTTAAGGCTTGAGTCTAAAAATGAGGCGGATATATCAGGTGGACCACACTACAAAAAATAGTGGTGAATTGAACGCCTACCAGTGAAATCCTTAGGGATCACAGAAGTTTTGGATCAACATGATATTTATTTTTCCTCTTGATTCAGGTCCTTGTGACCATATGAATAGATTGGATGGAAAATAAATGTTATGGTGGGCCTTGGAAATTTTAAGGGTGGAAATCATTATCTCCACTATTATTTGTGGTATGATCTAGATAATCTTCCGATGTGATTCATTTTTGGGTAATGCTCTAAAATAATCTGTTAAATAGATGAATGGTATAGATAGTGCGACCCATGTGAGACACCCCACCTTAATGTATTTGTGGCCCATCCATGAGGCCCACCTTGATGTATTTGTGGCCCATCCATGAGGCCCACCTTGATGTGATGCATATTGGACCCGTATGAGAGGCCCATTGTTATGTATTCGGGGCCCATGTATTGTAGCCCATTTGATGTATATGAGGCCCATGTATTGTGGCCCATTTGATGTATATGAGGCTCATATGATGAGGTCCAATGTGATGCATATGTGGCCCATGAGTGAAGCCCATCATGATGTGTATTAGGCCCATGAGTGAGGCCCATGGCGATGTATATTAGGCCCTTGTGTGAGGCCATGGGCCCACTATTCATGTGGCTCTATGTGGGCCACTCCTTGGGAGCAATGTTAGTTAAATGTCCACATTAATGGGCAATGATGGTTAAATGTCCACATTGTTACCTTCCTTTAGGCCTTAATAGGTCCATTCTCATCATTCTCTTTATGTGTTGACCTAAATTATTGGGCCCAATTGATGTTGCATGGTTCATTCTCGCCGTAGACTTCATGCTACCGGAATTGATATATCCACGGCCGAGGGTCGATCTTCATATTATGATTTAGATCGGTTATTCATTTATGGACCCCGCCTTGCATGTAGGCTGATTGTTGAGGCCGATTGTCGATGCCGATTATCAATGCTAGTTATCAACACCGATTATAAGTATGCCTAGCATATCATCATGGCACATGCCCATATGCATCATTTGTATGCTTGATATGAGATGTGGTTGACCATTGCATATGCCATTGGGTAGGTTGTTATGGGACTCCCTAATAGGCAGAGATTGTCTCACATGAGTGTACGGTATACGCAGGATTGATGCATGACTGAATTGTGTGACTCATGCATCTTGCATTATGTGTTGTGATTACTATACGCTTTAGTGAGATCAGGGCCGTAGCCTCCATAGGCATATCGTGGATGGCATGATTGGACACTGGAAATACTGTTATTAGCATCGGGGCACCATAGATGTCCCTGGGTGAAAATTCTTAAACCTAACAGTACCGGAAGGCGCTCCAATGTTGAGGCTGAGTAGATACATGAGCACAAGAGGGCCGAATACCAGGAAGTGGCATCTCCCATTGTGTCATGGTCGGTTAGAAGGGAGTGTGGCCTTACCCGCCCAAAGGTAGGGGGCATTGTTAGGCTGAGTATGACCAACTCGTAAACTGGTTTGCTATAAACGTGCTGGATAAGTATTGGTAGGCTATTGGTTAGGAGGATAATGAGGTTTCTTATGCTCACTTGGACTGCGCGCTTCGGAAAGGGGCAATGTCATTTGGAGTGTACTAAACCCCGGTGATTATCCAGAGTGAGAACTGTACTGATATTTGATGCTCCAGTGATGAGCTGCATTGATATGTGGATTCAGATGAGGATTGATATGCGGATTCGGATGAGGATTGTTATGCTTGAGTTGCATCTCGCATCGCATAGTCTTAGTATGGCCGATATCATTCATGCCTTGCATCACATAGCCTTGGTACAGCTGATAGTTTTCCTGGGTTCACCGGTATATTCCGCATAACTCTGATATTGCATTCTGAGCATGCTTATATTGCTCACACACTCTCACCAATCTCTAAGCTTTTCGTAAGCTTATGCACGATCGTTGCGTGCAGGTGACGTTAGGACGCTGCATAAGCATTGAGATTGGAGTGTGCAGTAGACTTCTGGAGCTTCCGATTCTGTTATTGTATTTCCCTTTATATGCATTGTACTTTAAAGCTTTTGATCATAGTAGATTTTGTGATGGTGTCTTCCTTATTATTCGTGGGTTATACTTATAGTTATGCTTATTAAGAATTCAATTCATGCTGAAAATCATCCTCATAGGATCCCAGGATCGGAACCTGGTATATGGGTGCCGGGAGTTGAGAATAGGGTACTACGGTAGTTATCGGCACCAGATTCGGCGATCGGAAATTTTGTGAGCCTGGTTTCTGAGTTTAGGGCATGATAAAAGTTGGTATCAGAGCATAACTTAGGAATAACCGAGAACAATATCACATGTTTGCTATGTGCTTAGGACAATTAGGTCCCGAGTGCGTAACCTTCTGGTTTAGTTCCCTAACGTGCATGCATTCGAGAGTTCCTAAGGTTGATAGGTGTCTTTGTTCTTTTCTATAAGACATGCTGCCTAGGAGAGTGACCCGAGCGAGTCCTGCTCCACCACCTGAGGCTCCCACTTTACCACTTACGACTCTCACTCCACCACCAGAGATCCCTGCTCCCCAGCTTGAGGATGCCATTCCTCCACCCGAGACCAGTGCGGATCCGACTGTACCTTTGAGTGCCTTCCAGTTATAGCAGATATTGCAGGCTGTGACGGCCGCCCTTCAGGGGCAGGGTAGCATCTCATTTTTCACCAGCTCATGCAGAGCAAGAGGACATGAGCACCCTTCTTCGAGAGTTCTGACAGCTCGATCCCTGACATTTCCAGGGTAAGCCAGATTTGACAGTAGCCGAGAGATAGCGCTCCAAGGTGGAGAAGATTTTGATACAATGATATGTATGACTTAACAGCGAGTCTGGTTAGCCGTGTTTCTTCTCCGGGGTGAGGCCGAGCACTAGTAGACCTCCATTACCCGTGTTACAGAGCCTGATTTTGTTTGGACATAGGAGGATTTCATAGATCGATTGGACCGGCAGTACTTCCCCGACCACATTCTTCGGCAGTGAGCATTAGAGTTCGAGACCTTGGTGTAGGAAGACATGTCTATGGCATAGTATGCGGCTCGTTTCATAGTGCTATTGAGGTTCGTGCCGTATTTAGTTGATGGTGAGGAGCGGAAGGCCCGTCGTTTTGAGAACGGTTTGCGTTACGGTCTTTAAGGCCATATTGTTGGGCATGAGCTCCCGAATTTTTAGGTGGTAGTACGGAGGGTTCAGATTTATGAGACTTAGTGGGCCAGCGCGCAAAGTGACCATGATCAGAGGAGAGACCGAAAGAGGTAGGGCACCTCCGGTAGCTCCCACTAGCAGCAGCATCATCAGCAGCAGAGGCGCACAGGCCGCCCAGCCACCAGAGCACCAGCAGCACCAGCGGCACCTCCAGCGCCACCCCAGAGGGTGTTTACAGGGACTTGTTTTAGATGTGGTGGGACAAGGCACCGCATGCATGAGTGCCCCTGCCCTCAGCAGCAACATCAGCCGAGAGGGCCACAGTAGCCTCCACTGCAGCAGCGACCCCAGCAACAGCGACCACAACCACCTTAGCCACCGAGGCCCCAACACAGTAGAGACAGCAGTAGAGGTCGCTTCAGCGATAGTAGCAGAAGAAGCACCCTCAGAGGGGACATGCACCTCTCTAGCCAGCTCAGGCTAGGTTTGACGCGGCTCAGAAGGATCCACAGTCATCTGGAAGAGTCGTTGAGGGTATTCTTCTTGTCTCTGCATGTATCACACGTGTATTATTTGATTCCGGTGCATCGCATTCAACTGGATTGTCGACAGAGTCTTCTTACGAGGGGTTGACTGTATTGACACCCTTGGGAAAGACTACAATATTAGGCCAATTTTGCTTGTCTTGCCCCATTCTGGTTGGTGATATCTTTTTGCCTGCTGATCTGTTCGTACTGCCGATGTCCGAGTTTGATGTCATCCTAGGCATGGATTGGCTTCCCAAATATTACACTATCTTGGACTACTTTGCGAGGATAGTCACGTTCTGTATACTAGGCTTGTCTCAGTTCCAGTTCATTGTCGAGCCCAGAGGAGAGCCGTTATCTTGTCTCATGTCGTGTACAGTAAAGGAGCCCATAGTAGCGAGCATTGATCAGTTGCCAGTGGTTCGTGATTTTCCTGATGTATTCCATGAGATTCTGGGATTGCCACCACGCTGGCATATTAAGTTTCAGATTGATCTTGTACCTGGTACTGTGCCTATCTCGAAAGCCCCATATCGTATGACACCTATGGAGTTGCGAGAGCTACAGCGATAGTTGGACGAGTTGCGTGAGTTGGGATTCATTCATCCGAGTAGTTCACCTTGGGGAGCAGCGGTACTCTTCTTTAAGAAGAAGGATGGCTCGTTGAGGCTCTGCATGGATTACCGCGAGCTCAATCGGGTCACGATCAAGAATAAATATCCACTCATGAGGATCGATGATTTATTTGATCAGCTGCAGGGTGCACAGTTCTTTTCGAAGATTGACCTGCATTCCGATTATCATCAGATTCGGGAGAGGAGGACATCCCGAAGATGGCTTTGAGGACGCGCTATGGTCAATTTGAGTTTCAGGTCATGTCCTTTGGACTGACTAATGCGCCCATAGTATTCATGCAGTTGATGAACGAGGTCTTCCATCCATATCTTAATCAGTTTATTGTGGTATTCATTGATAACATTCTAATGTATTCGAGGACCCGTGAGGAGCATGTGCAGCATCTAAAGATTGCATTGTAGACCCTCCATGCCCACCAGCTATATGCAAAGCTCGAGAAGTGTGAGTTTTGGCAGGAGGAGGTGAAGTTCTTCTGTCACGTGGTGACGAGGGAGGGTGTCGCAGTGGACCCCTCGAAGGTAGATGCAGTGCGTCAGTGGGGCTAGCCCATGAACGCGTCCGAGATCCATACTTTCCTTGGTTTGGTGGGTTACTACCGGCATTTCATTGAGGGCTTCTCCCATATTGTAGCCCCGTTGACCATGTTAACTCGGAAGGACGCAGAGTTTGTTTGGAATGACGCATGTAAACAAGCATTCACAGAGCTGAAAGACCGTTTGACGTCCACACTTATCCTCACTCTTCCCTCTGGGAGTGATGGATTCATGAATTTTACAGATGCCTCATATATTGGTTTGGGTGCTATCCTGATGAAGCATAGGAAACTGGTGGCCTTCGCGTCTTGCCAGCTCAAGGTCCATGAGCTGAACTACCCCATGCATGATTTGGAGCTGGCAGTAGTCGTCTTTGCACTAAAGGTGTGGAGGCACTATCTCTATGGGGTTAGGTTCGAGCTCTTCTCCAACCACAAGAGCTTGAAGTACCTATTCTCTCAGTTCGAGCTGAACATGAGGCAGAGGCATTGGATGGAGCTCCGAAGGATTATGATTTTGATCTCTAGTACCACCTAGGCAAGGAAAATGTGGTGGCAGATGCCCTCAGCCGTCAGCCACGAGACCTGATGGCACACATGATGATTTAGGAGTGGAGGATGCTCGAGAATATAACAAAGTATGACTTCGAGTTTGGTCTGCAATCTTCTATCGTTCAGCTATCAAGCCTGTCAATTCAACCTTCTCTTGTTGCAGGGGTGATCAAGGCTCAGCAGACAGATGAGTCGTTACAGGGTTACCGAGCAGAGGTCGCATCCAAAAAGTAGGTAAATTGATAGATTGGTTCTGATGGTGGACTTCAATTCAGAGGTCGATTATGTGTCCCAGATATTCCTGAGTTACGCAGAGATATTATGACCGTGGCACATCGATTGCAGTTTTCTATCCACCTTGGCTCGGCGAAGATGTATCGGGATATGAGGTGATAGTTTTGTGGCCGAGTGTGACACATGCCAGTGTGTCAAGGCCGATCATCAGAGACCCCCCTGGTCCATTGCAGCCGTTGAGCGTCCTGACATGGAGGTGGGAGCATGTGTCGACAGATTTCATTATGGGCTTGCCGAGGACTCAGCGCGGTTATGACGTCATCTGGGTTATCGTGGATCGCCTGACGAAGTCGGCACATTTTCTTGCGATTCGTGCAACTTGGTCTTTGGACTGGCTTATGAGGTTATTCATTGAGGAGATTGTAAGACTGCATGACATTCCAGTCTCGGTCGTTTCTGATTGAGACCTGAGGTTCACGTCTCAGTTTTGGGGGAGCTTTCAGAGAGCGATGGGGTCTGTTTTACAGCTTAGCACTGTGTATCATCCGTGGACCGAGAGGGTCAACCAGATCCTTGAAGTTATGCTTCAGGCCTGCGTGATTGGATTCAAGGGTAGCTGAGATGAGCAACTGCGATTGGCTGAGTTCGCATACAACAACAGCTATCAGGCGACCATTGGCATGACTCCTTTTAAGGCACTATATGTCAGACCGTGTAGATCACCAAGTTATTGGGCTGAGGTTGGAGAGCGGCATCTCCTAGGTCCTGAGCTTGTGTAGTAGATGTCAGAGGCTATCGATATTATCAGGCAGAGGATGCGCATAGCTCAGAGCAGGTAGAATAGTTTTGTTGATCACTGACATTGTCCCTTGGAGTTCACTGTTGGGGAAAGAGTGTATCTTAAGGTCTCACCCATGAAGGGCGTAGTTCGATTTGGAGCGAAGGGCAAGCTTGCCTCGAGATTCATTGGACCTTTCGAGATCACTAAGCGTGTTGGCGTTGTGTCTTATCGGCTTGCCTTACCATCTTAGTTGTTTGGCGTCCACAATATTTTTCATGTCTCTATGTTGAGTAAGTGTGGGTCAGACACCATTCTAGTGATTGATTGGCAGCCACTGGAGGTTCGTGAGGACGCTTCTTACATTAAGCAGCCAGTTCGTATCCTTGATCGGAAGGAGTAGGTCCTCCGGACCAAGGTCATTCCTTTGGTGAAGGTTCAATGGGGTCACCATTCTATTGATGAGGCATTTTAGGAGCACGAGGCTAAGATTCAAGAGCATTATCCCCATCTCTTTGATGATTAATTATATATTGTATTTTGTATGCTGTCTCTGATTTTATATGATGATGCTACTTTTCTTCTTCCTTATGAGTTATGTCTAGTTGCGATGATTGTGTAAATTTTGAGGATAAAATTTTTATTAGGAGGGGAGAGCTGTAAGGCTTGTATCCTAAATCGTACCATTCTATAGGCTTCTGCGGTCCTCCCACTCGAATTCCAGCAACCCGCGACCTGTAATCGGTGTTTGTGGGAGACCCTAAGTCGCATCCTGTATATCTATGTCGGCTCGACCCGAGACTTGTACCCTAGTGACGCCGCGGTTCCAACATTGCGTTTCACGCGCCGATGAGATACCTAGGCTAGGAGTTGTGGGCCTGCGTTTATTTTGAGGAAAACGCTGCGCGCTTCGAATTCTGAGAGAATCTCTACAACCCATCACATCAATCAATCACCTCAAATCAAGTACACATCCCATCACTCCCCTTAGAACACCCATACCTCTCCCATTCCCAAATTCAACTCTCTCTCTCTCTCTCTCTCCCCATCCCTTCCTTACACCCATCACCCATCACTTCTCTCTCTCTCTCTCATTTCTCTCTTCACTCCCAAACAACTAAGAGAGCCAACGTCTAAGCTATTCCAAAGATCCAAGTGTCGCCCACTTTCTACCCCCACATCTCACCATCGAACCATCCGAACTTCATCATCCTCCATCAAAGAAGGAGCTTAGGAGATTAGCATTCCAAGGAGCTAAAGAAGAAGGCCAATTGGTGGGTGATCGTTGATTTGTATGTAGGGCCCACTTATGGTGGGACCCATCTTGATGTTTGTGTGGTAGCAAAGGGTGGCCCATAATGGCGGGGTCCCTCTAATATGCCGATCTTCCTCTCTCTCTATCTCTCTTTCCCCCCTTCTCTTTCATTTTCTTGGTGGTAATGTGGCCGTGTGGCCCACCCAGATGGATCCCATCATGATGAATGTATTTGATCCATGCCGTCCAACTAAACTCTGGTGGGCCACCACACTGTCCCTTCTCGGACAAACCTGGACGGAGGGAAATCATAGATATCAGCTTGATCCAAACTCTGGTGGGCCACCATGTGGACCCACTAGATGTAAATGTTTCATCCATACCGTCCAGTCCCTGGATAAGGACTGGACCTATCTTGATGTATGCAGTCTATATCCAGGCCATACGTCCGTCCGTGGGACGTGGATCCCGCTGATGTATGTGTTACACCAAACCTTCCATCTAGGTGGTGAACTCATCTTAAGGCTTGAGACTAAAAATGAGGCAGATCTATCAGGTGGGCCACACTGCAGAAAATAGTGGAGAATTGAATGCCTACCATTGAAATCCTTAGGGATCATCGAAGTTCTGGATCAATATGATATTTATTTTTCCTCTTGATTCAGGTCCTTATGACCATATGAACAGATTGGATGGAAAATAAACGTTATGGTGGGCCTTAGAAATTTTAAGGGTGGAAATCATTATCTCCATTGTTATTTGTGGTATGGTCCAGATGATCTTCCGATGTGATTCATTTATGGGTAATGCTCTAAAATTATCTGTTAAATAGATGAATGGTATAGATAGTGCGATTCATGTGACATGACCCACCTTGATGTATTTGTGGCCCATCCATGAGGTCCACCTTGATGTATTTGTGGCCCATCCATGAGGTCCACCTTGATGTATTTGTGGCCCATCCATGAGGTCCACCTTGATGTATTTGTGGCCCATCCATGAGGCCCACCTTGACATATTTGTGGCCCATCCATTAAGGCCCACCTTAATGTGATGCATATTGGACCCGTATGAGAGGCCCATTGTGATGTATTCGGGGCCCATATATTGCGGCCCATTTGATGTAAATGAGGCCCATATGATAAGGCCTAATGTGATGCATATGTGGCCCATGAGTGAGGCCCATCGTGATGTGTATTAGGCCCGTGAGTGAGGCCCATGGTGATGTATATTAGGCCCTTGTGTGAGGCCATGGGCCCACTATTCGTGTGGCTCTATGTGGGCCACTCCTTGGGAGTAATGTTGGTTAAATGTCCACATTGATGGGCAATAATGGTTAAATATCCACATTGTGACCTTCCTTTAGGCCTTGATAGGCTCATTCTCATCATTCTCTTAGTGGGTTAACCCAAATTATTGGGCCCCATTGATGTTGCATGGTTCATCCTTGCCGTAGACTTCGTGCTATCGGAATTGATATATCCATGGCCGAGGGTCGATCTTCATATTATGGTTTAGATCGGCTATTCATTTATGGACCCCGCCTTGCATGTAGGCCGATTGTCGAGGCCAATTGTTGATGCTGATTATCGACACCGATTATGAGTATGCTTAACATATCATCATGATACATGCCCATACACATCATCTGTATGCTTGATATGAGATGTGGTTGATCATTGCATATGCTATTGGGCAGGTTATTATGGGACTACCTGATAGGTGAAGATTATCTCACATGAGTGTACGATATGCGCAGGATTGATGCATGACTAGATTGTATGACTCATGGATCTTACATTATGTATTGTGATAACTGTATGCCTTAGCAACATCAGAGCCGTAACCTCCACAGGTATATCATGGATGACAGGATTGGACACTGAAAATACTGTTATTAGCATTGGGGCTCCATAGATGTCCCTGGGTGAATATTTCTAAACATGATGGTACCGGAAGATGCTCCAATATTGAGGCCGAGTGGATACATGAGCACACGAGGGCCGAATACCAGGAGGCCACGTCTCCCACTGTGTCATGGTCGGTTGGAAGGGGGTGTGGCCTTACCCGCCCGAGGGTAGGAGGCATTGCTAGGCTGAGTATGACCAGCTCATAAATGGGTTCGCTGTCGATGTGCTAGATAGGTATTGGCAGGCTATTGGTTAGACGGATAGTGAGGTTTCTTACACTCACTTGGACCGCGCCCTTGGGAAAGGGGCAGTATCATTTGGAGTGTAATAAACCCTGGTGATTATCCAAAGTGAGAACTATACTGATATTTAATCTCCAGTGATGAGCTGTATTGATATGTGGATTCGGATGAGGATTGGTATGCTTGAGTTGCATCTCACATCGCATGGTCTTGATATAGTCGATAGCATTCATGCCTTACATTGCATAGCCTTGGTACGGCTGAAGTTTTCATGAATTCACCAGCATATTCTACATTACTCTGATATTGCATTCTGAGCACGCTTATATTGCGCACACACTCTCACCACTCTTTAAATTTTTCGTAAGCTTATGGACGATCATTGCGTGCAGGTGACGTTAGGATGCCACAGCAGCATTGAGATTGGAGTGTGCAGTGGACTTCTGGAGCTTTCAATTCTGTTATTGTATTTCCCTTTATATGCATTGTACTTTAAAGCTTTTAATCATAGTGGATTTTGTGATGGTGTTTTTGTTATTATTCATGGGTTATGCTTATTACGAATCCAATTCATGTTAAAAATCCTCCTTTTAGGATCCCAGGATAGGAACCTGGTATGTGGGTGCCGGGAGCCAAGAATAGAGTACTACGGAGGTTGTCGGCGTCGGATTTGGTGATCGAAAATTTTGTGAGCCTAGTTTTCGAGTTTGGGGCGTGACAATTGTTTACGGCATTTGTTTGGTAATTCAATACCTCTTGAAAAGCAGGTATTGTTGGACAATTTTCAGTTGTATGTGTGTTACAAGAACAAATACCACAAACAACTTCCTTAGCCTTATCCTTCTTAAGTTCCATAGCTTCTATTTTCCTTGTGAGGTTAGCCACTTTAGCATTTATATCATCTTCCTCTTTTAAAACATATATTTCACCACTCTCCTTTAATTGAGTAGGCTTAGAAGAGGTGTTAGGTCTTGAGGATATGTCCCACGATTGTGCGTTTTTAGCAAGTTTCTCAAAGTAATCCCACACATCATCAACATCTTTGTTCGTGAATTCCCCATTGCACATTGTCTCGACCAATTAGCGCATGAAAGATGTCAGTCCATCATACAAGAAATTTGTTATGCGCCACATTTTGAAGCCATGTTGTGGGCATGATCTGACAAGATTCTTGAAAAGATCCCAACATTGGAAGAATGTCTCATCTTCCTTTTGGGCAAAGTTCATGATCGACTTCCCGATGGTGTTCATCTTATGGTATGGGAAGAATTTCTTTATGAACTCCCTTGTCATGTCGTTCCATCCACCAATGGATTGTGGACGTAGTGAATGCAACCACGTCTTAGCTTTTTCTTTTAAGGAGAAGGGAAAGAGTTTCAGCCTTATTGTGTCCTCAGACACATTAGGAAAGTATAAAGTGACTATTATCTCATCAAACTCTTTCATGTGTAGATATGAACTTTTAGATTCAAGTCCATGAAACTTTGGAAGGAGTTGGATCACACATGGCTTAATATCCATATTTTCTGCATTCTCTAGAAAATCATGCAGGAAGGTGTGCTCACCCCCGCTAGTTGTAAAAAATCTTGTAAGGTACAAGGCGGGGGTGCATTGTGCACCTCATTCTCATCCTGAGCTTCCTCAACCGGAGGTTGAGGTTGATTTACAGCCATAACTTCTATTGACTCAGAGGATCTTAAATGATGTCTAATTTAGAGATGGATAGGTAACCCTTCGACTAATCCCCCTTCGGGGCATGAAACACTCGAAGCCTTCAAGTAACTAAACCTAAACCTAAGAAAGAAAACCAGGGAAACTAAAATAAATAAGAGATCTAAAAAAAATAAGAGAGAGAATTAGAAAGAGGTTACCAGATCGGAGATTGCAACGTTAGAATCCTACAAAACCAAAAATCAAGTTTGATTTTAAAAACAAGTTCAGAAAAATCCTAACTTAGAAATAAAAAAGAAAGTTACTCCTAATATTAACCTAATTGTAATACTAATTAAATTCAGAAAAGCACAGCCATAGTCCCTAGCAATGGCGCTAAAAACTTGTTCACAACCCTAAGTGTAGGGTCGCTATGTAGTAATAATCTCGGTGAGACTGAGGTCAAATCCACAGGGACTAATCTTGTACGTTTATGAAAATAACTAGTACTAGAACTAAAACTGGAAGAAGATCTAAATCTAAATATGAAATAGTAGAGAGAGTAATTGTGAATAATGTAATTGAAACTTAAGAGTTTAAGGGTAGGAACTAGGGTGCCAAGGATCCACTTGCAGCTATCAAGATGCTACCTTACTTGATTCAAGAGATGCAACTAGAATCAGAGTCCTATCTTATCTAGTTGGAATAAGAGATGATCAAATCTCTAAACTTCTCATTGATCCAACCTCAATGGAGGAGAATTGTGAACATTGGAAGGGATTCCGTCACCCAACCAAGCCCAGGAGACGATGGAAAACAACAAGATTTAACAATCCCACAATCTCAAATAGGTAAAGAAGATATTAAAAGCTATCGCAACGTCCATTGTAATTTGAGTCACAACAAACCATAGAAAACTGAAAATATTCCTTAAAATCAACTAGAAATCAATGAAGTTCAACATAAACATGAATCAAAGCAAAGTAAACATCCCAATCACACTACAAGCTTCACCTCTAAACATGTTCATAAATATAACATTAAGCATTATCATGTTCATAAAACCAAGATATAAATAGGGGAGAATATGCAATATTTGACACTCAACATCTACTGTATCTGGCGCTTCTGTTACCCGACCTCTTCCCGAACTAACAATCCAGGAATCCCTCCAACGGCCCGAAGATCTCTCCCAAGATCTTCGGGAGATAAAATTAGATCCCAAGGATCTCAGACAACCACAATCTCGGGAAGATCCCAGGCAGATCTAGAAACTTGTGCAGGAAGATCTCCGATATATCAAGAATCCTAAATGAGAAAGACTCCATATGGGATGATGCTCCCTCTCATATAAATAAGGGTGATCTTAACCAATGTAAGGTACGCATATTCTATCATAAAACATGACTAGTGACTCTTTTCTAAGGGATCATCTCCTACAAAAGACCCAAGGTCTTGACTTAGGCATTAGAGGGTCCCTTGTACAAGACAGGGTCTCCTTTGTGTCTTACTTTCTCTTGTGTAGGTCCCAGAGGGTTAACCAAGGAGGATCTATCAGAAAAATGCATCAACATATGCTGAAAGACTTAAACAATCACGTTTTTAAAGGATACTTTTCTATAGATTACCGTTTCTCCTCATATGTGACATTTTCCTTTCCTCATTTACTTTTTGGTTTCCATCAATCCAAAGAGGCCCTAAGATTTCTTTAACTTATGAGTTCATTGGTAGTGTTTATGACTTTGAACTGAGTAGGATGAGAATGTTGATGCCATTATTGAAGGATCTTCTAATAGATATCATCATTTAAGTGTGCTACTCATCTATAGGATGGTATTCGGCCTCACAGGGTTCTTGCAGATAAGTATGGAAATGTCGTTCACTTCAGAGAGTGTGATTGCAGCATTCATGTACTGATAACAAACATTTTTATATGCAACTTGCATGAGATGATTTGGTAATTTATGATATCCTCACAATTTTATTATGATTCCTAGCTTACTCCCAAAATGCTTAATTTGGTAAGGGGTATATTGCTATATTGAATTGACATAGCATTGCTAGCATATCTTGGTTTAATTGGTTTAGTTCTGTGGAAAGTGGATGTGGAAGTGCGAATTAGTGTCTTGCATGGATGTTTCAACAAGAAACGTAGGTATTTCGATAAAGGGAATTATCATCCAATAATTAACAAAGAAAATAGAAGAACATTCATCATCATAAATTTCATTAATTCTGAGTTTCAATTACATTATCGTGTTTCCCTTGATTCTCAAACAAAGTACAATGAATCATGTAATGAAAGAAATGATAATAAATTCAATAGTGATTTCTGCAGCATTTCGACGTATTTGGTGTCAGTCAGAGTGACAGAGGAGTTGTGTGGGTCCAAAATCCTTTGCTTCAAGTCGACACTTGAGAGGTGTATGCATCGAAAATCGAACTACGAAGGGAGCCCTCAAAACTACAAAGCACAGTGCCGTGGAGGCCTTTTATTGCACGATCGTGCAACAGACTCATCAAATCCACGCAACACTATTCACCATGCAACAGTATTCAAGCATTACACTATTCATCACACAACACTATTCACGTGCAACACTATTCACCACGCAACACTATTCACGCGTAACACTATTCACGTGGTTCCTTCTTTCTTTGGAATTTTTGATGATGCAAATGTGAGGGGGAGGGGATATTTATAGGCTTTCACACATGCGAGGCATCGATTTTTATGCCACAGGCCCCATTCCGTGCGACACTATTCACCCGCGCAACTATTCATCCACGCAACTATTCATCCCGTGTAAATATTCATCATGACACTATTCATCCATGCAACTATTCATATGCACAACTATTCATCCTGCGCAACTATTCATCTGCATAACTATTCATCCCGTGTAACTATTTGTAAGTGCTAACCTGTAAATCTAACACCCTGTATTGTCAAATTTTGTTGTGCCAACCGCTTTCGAGTGATTGACTTGTTTTGATAGATGGAAAGTTCACCTTTAAGTTCAATAGATGGAAAATTCACCTTCATTCGAAGATGAGTTTCAAGTCATCTACATCACCATCAAATGCTACGACTACTTCAAGTAAGTGTGCAAGTTCAACTTCGAGATCAAGTTCAAGTTCACCAAGTCCAAGCATTCAAGTCCAAGTACTCAAGTTCAAGTGCATCTCAAGCTCAAACTTAAGTTAAAGTTCAAGTTCAAGCTCTAGCTGATGTTCAAATACACTAGCTCAAGCTTAAGTCTCAAGAACACAAGTTCAAGACACAAGTTCAAGATGCAAGCTCAAGTATACGAGGTCAAGCTTCATGTACTTCAAAGTAACCTATCTACCGAAGTGACCAATGTCACAAGTTCAATACTCACATTTAAGGTATACATGACCTTAGAAAGACCTTAAGTTTAGGTCATTAATATTGTATATTTAATTTGGGTCATAATACTTAATTTAGGCTTTGCTTCGACTAGTCCTACTCATTGTTCAACTAGTCCAAGCACTGGCTTGACCAGTCCAGGGTTTTTCTTGACCAGTCTAGGGTTTTACTTAGAAAATTGGATAAGGTTGTTTGGTCTTCGACCAGTCGAGAACCCTTCTCGACCGATCGTGAAGTCTGGCTCGACTAGTCGAGCATGACTTGACTTGAACTCCAGCAATGTGAATTTTTCCCACTTGACCAGTCGAGGGTTTGTTTTATCCGATCCCGCTAGAAAATTCGAAAATTGGTTCTGCCAGGACCAGTCGAGCCGAACCTTAGACCAGTTGAGAAAACTGAATTGTAGCTATAAATAGAGGACATTTCTCAAAATTTATCATTCATTCAAAGCCAATTTAAGCCACCACTTTGAGAGATTAGTCCCCACAATTGTGAGGTATTTGAAATTTATTTTATATAACTTTTTGGTTTCTTAATTTCTTGATCTCTTGATTCCATTCTACTTGATATAAAAGGGGATTTTTCTTTAACTCTTTTTGAGATCCAAAAAATTGAATCCAAGTAGCCAAAGGTTGGATTTAATTTAAAATTCATCTAGACTAGAACCCCTTCATTTGTGAGATTGAACATTGAACATCTTCTTCATCTATAAAGAAGCAGTTCTACCGGCTACATTGAAGAACATTCTTCAGATAAGTATTGTTTTCAGTTTTTTGTATTGGTTTGTGAGATTCAGCCAGAAAAATCTCTATTTGTGGTTTTGAATGAGATTAGCCAGGAAAATCTCAGCTTGGGGATTTTGATTGTGTAAGCCCATTGAAAAACACATCTGTAAAGGTTTTAAGGTGAACCTTGGAAAATCTTCTTTCTTAGTGAAAGCCAATATCCCGTGGGTGTGGATATTGGGAGTGGAGTAGTTGTGTGGCTATTTGCGAACAGTTAGTGTACACACGCGAACCACTATAATTCTTAGAGTTGTGGTGGATGTTATATTTATTATATGTGTGTGAATGCTTGTATCTCTTTTATGTGCTTGTGGTGAATGTTGTAATAGCTAGATTTATTTCTTTTACCTCTGTATCAGTTTGAGTTTTTGATACTTACTGAAGTTCTAGAAATCAGGTTGTCATACCATAAACTTTTGTTTTTGGTGTAAGGTTGTCCTTAGAACAACGTTTGTATCAACCTCTCAAGTCTAGTGCATTTGAGGTTGCTATTTATTTCTACTATCTGCATTTATTTTTATTTGGCATAGTCTTATTCACCCCCCCTCTAGGACTGAGAGCTCGCCCTTTTCACTATTCATCGTAACACTATTCATCATGACACTATTCATCGTGTTACTATTTATCGTGGTAGATTTTCTAAAGAGGGATGATAGAGAGAGGGCTGCGTAATGGGCAGGGCTGCCTATCTTAGATCCTTGATGCGCAACAAACCAAACTCCTATCGACTCGTGTATTTTTTGTACCCCAACAGATGCCCCCTCTATCTTTCTTTGATTATTTTATGAAATCAAATGGTGGATCAATCTTCTTTTACACAAAAATTCTTTCACGTCAGAGAAGGATAGCTTGAATGGAGATCTTCAACAATCGAGTTTAAACGGAGGAATGAATGATCGCACTTGAACAGAAGACTGAATGATCGCGCTAGAACGGAAGACTGAGTGATTTGCTCGAATGGAAGACTGAATGATCGTGCTCGAACGGAAGATAGAATGATTGTGCTCAAATGGAAGACTGAATGATCGTGCTTGAATGGAAGACTGGATGATATTGTAAGACCCGTATCCTAGTCTATACTATTTCGTCGACTCTTGCAATCCTTCTTGATGAATTTCGCTAACTCGTGACCTATAATTGATGTTTACGCATGATCCTAAGTTATATCCTGTAGATTTGAGTCGGCTCAATCTGAGACTTATACTATTACGACTGCATTGTCGCCGCGGTTCTAACGCCGCATCTTGCATACCGATCCGACACCCTGGCCAGGAGATGTGGGCTGACGTTTATTTCGAAGAAACGCCGCGCGTTTGCAATCCCAAGAGAATCTCTATAACATGTCCCATCAATTAATCAATCAATCAATTAAAGTACACAACCCATGCTTTCTTTCTCCCTAAGTCAAGCAACCACCAAGTCAACTCTCAAGTCAAGTACACTATCACCTCACATCCATCACTCACATCCATCACCTCTCTCTTACAACCACCCATTCTCTCTCTCTTTCTCTTCACATTTTCTAAGCAACTAAGTAAAGAAAAAAAGTGGACGTCCAAGCCATCCCAAGTGAGAAAAGTGAGTGTTGTGTGGCCCACTTCCCACCCTAAAATCCTTCATCCTATCCATTCATTTCTGATCATCTTCCATCAAAGAGGGACACAAGGAGATCGGCGTTCCATCGGACCAAGAAGATCGAACAGTGGGTGCTTTTTAAGTTAGATTTTCATGTTTTGATGATGGGCCAAGTGAGGCCTATCGATTGATGGTATGGATCTCACTTTGGACCCTAGGTGTGGCCAATGGCCCACCTTGATCCTCATGATCATTCCATGATGGGGCCATTTTCCATGGACCCCATCATGATGTTTATTTTTCTTGCATGGATAGGGTCATCTAGACCTTGCATTTCAGTGGAGAAAGGATCTCCACCATTGATTTTGATCGGTGGGCCCATATGTAATGGGACCCACTTAATGTATGTTGTAAATTATGGAAGGAAGGGCCCATAGTGCCGGGGTTCCTCTATCACTCTCTCTCTCTCTCTCTCTCTCTCTCTCTCTCTCTTTTTCCCCTTGTTCATGGCCCCATGATGTGTGTATTTTATCCATGTTGTCCATCTTCGTGGGACCCACTTGATGGACGTGTAGGATCTACACCATCCAGGCCACGTGAGCCCTACCTTAATGATGATGGGAAGACACAAATATCAGGTTGATCCAAATCAGGTGGGCCACGTCCATGTGGGACCCAACTTGATGAATTGTATATACACACCATCTGTCCAGCGTTCAGGGACGCTGGATGTGGTTGTGAAGTTTGAACAAACAGTGGGTGTTCTGACAAAAAAAATAATATTTAAAGGTTTTTGGTGGGCCACTCATGCAGGCCCCACCTTGATACAAGGATCAAATCCACTCCATCCATCCTATTTCCCAGATTATTTTAGGCGTTGAGCCGAAAAATGAAGCCAAGCCGACTATCTGGTGGGCCATAGCATAGAAAACAATGTTTTTACTGTTGAAATCCACCCTGATATTTTTGTACCCCAAAATATGTCGAATATTGGGCTTGATGGGTCTGTCTTGGGCCATAAAAACCAATAGCTGGGTCAGATTCCCCTAATGCGGGTCTCACCTATGAAAAACCTCAAGAAAATAAAAAGAAAATGAGAGAGGGAGCAGCAGCAGGATTGTGAGAGGACGCAGTAGCGTCCTGCCCTGTGGCCGCGTGAACGGGCCAGGGACGTGGGTCCCAGCCATGCGCACATCGTGATGTGTGTGGAACATCAACACCTTGCATTTGGTGGGCCCCCTTAGGGCAGCGGGCCACCCCAAAAATTCAGCCGTATGTGGAACCCAGGTGGTCCACACTACATGATATAGTGTGGATTGAACGTCTGCCATTGGAACCCTTTTGGGTTGTCACAGAAGTTTTGAATCCATATGAAATTTATTTTTCCTCTTCAGCCAGGTTTGTGTGACCGTATCAACAGATTGGATGGTAGATAAACATTTTGGTGGGCCCACGTAGGACCCAATGATGTATATGTTCTTTCCACACTGTCCACACCACCGGACGGTGGGACCCCCAATGATGTATGTGTTCTCTCTACATCGTCCATCCTTATGGGACTCCCCATGATGCATGTGTTGCATCCAAACCGTCCAACCTTTTTGGAAAGCTCATTTTAAGGCTTGAGTTAAAAAATGAGACAGGTCTAGTATCAAGTGGACCACACAACAAAAGTAGTGGGGATTGAGTGTCTGCCATTAAAACCTTGGTTGTCACAAAAGTTTTGGATCATTAAGAAATTTGTTTTTCCTCTTAATTCAGGTCTGTGTGACCTTATGATCAGATTGGGTAGAAAATAAATGTTATGGTGGGCCTCGAGAGTTTTAAATGGTGGAAATCATTCTCACCACTCGTATTTGGAAGTGCGGTTCGGTTGATCTTTTGATATGATTCATATATATATATATCCAGTTGATCTTTTGATATGATTCATATATATATAAGGCCATGTGATTAGGCCCATCTTGATGTATTTGTGGCCCGTTGTTGAGGCCCACTTTGATATATATGAGGCCCACATGATGAAGCTCATTTGATGTATTGGAGGCTCATAGGTCGAGGCCCAATGGGATGTACATAAGGCCCATTTCAATATATGATTCCATCGCAGTTTATGTAATGATGTTTATGACGGGCTATGCCTTGGGAGCAATGATGGTTTGACGCCCACATTGTAAGTACAATGTTGGTTAAATGTCCTCATTGTAACTCTCCTTAGGGCCCATTGATAGGCCCATACTTGTTGATAATTCATCACTTTATAACATGTTTAGTATAATTCCATGACTCATGCCTATACGCATCATACATATGCTTGATATGAGTAGTGACTGATCATAGCATATGCCATTGGGCAGATTATTTACGAGATTCGTTGATAGGAGTTACCCACATGAGCGCGTGGCACGCGCGAGATTGTTGCATGACTGTACAGTGTGATTCATGCATCTCACATTTGTGTGTCATGATCATTGTACGCCTTAGTGACATCAGGGCCATGGCTCCACAGGCACATCGTGGATGGCCGTATCAGATACCGAAAATACTTGGTTCTAGCACTATGGGCACTTAGGATATCCTTGGGTGAATGTCCCAGAACCTTTTTGGTACCAAGAGATGCTCCAATGTCTAGACCGAGTGGATACATGAGTGCATGAGTGTCGAATACCAGTAGGCCGCGTCTCCCACAGTGTTGTGGTCGGTTAGAAGGGGGTGTGGCCTTATCCGCCCGAGTGAGGGGGCTATAAGCTAGGCTGAGTATGACCAGCTCATAAATGATTCTGTTATCGACGAGCCGGGTAGGTATTGACAGACTACTGGTCAGCGGATAGTGTGGTTTCTTCCACTTACTGGGCTGTATGGCTAGGGAGGCGACAGTCAGTGTGGAGTGTATTAGACCCCAATGATATTCCAGAGAGAAATTGTACTGATATGTGTACTTGATGAGGACTGGCATGCTTGCTTTGCATCTTGCATATGACATTTGGTTACATAGGCCTCGCATCGCATGGCCTTGGTATGGTTGATAGCATTCATGCCTTGCATCACATAGCTTTGGTACAATTGATAGCATTCATGGACTTAACCGCATACTTTTGCATTACTCTGATATTGTATACTTGACACTTGCCTTGCGCACACACTTACACCACCCTCTAAGCTTTTGTAAGCTTATGCACGACCGTTGCTTGCAAGTGTCGTTGGATCGTAGCAGCGCTGAGGTAGGAGTGCATATCAGACTATTTGGGAGCTTTTTGATCACCTTGTATTTCCCTTTCTGTATTGTACTTAAAGTTTTTGATATAGTGGATATGTGGTGATGTTGTTTTGTGACTTGGTTATGCTCCATTACAAAAAAAAAAATTCATATTGAAAATCCTCCTTGTAGGATCCCAGGATCGAAATCTGGCATATGAGTGTCGGGATCCGAGAATGAGGCACTATGGAGGCTGTTGACGCTGGATTCGACGATCGAGAATTTTGTGAATCCATTTTTTGAGTTTGGGGCGTGAAAATTATGCTCAAATAGAAGACTGAATGATCATGCTCGAATGAAAGACTGAATGATCATGCTCGAACGGAAGACTGAATGATTATGCTCGAATAGAAGACTGAATGATTGTGATTGAAGGGAAGACTGAATAATCATGCTCGAACGGAAGACTGAATGCCCCTAGTCAAAAAGCACTAAATGAATATTTCAATAGGGAGGATAATGGCAGCAACGAAAGCACTTTGTCTTCATAGCAGTCAATCAGATAGAACTCCTTTATACGAACATGGCCACAATTGCATCCTCCACAATTTTAACTCCCCTTTCGCACAATTCTCTTTTCATCGAAACTTACCGCTGTAATAGCTGTGACAACTCCATCTTTGAGTAACTCAATTAGAGAACTGTCTTTCAATGCTGCTCCTACTGCAACAATTTCTTCGATCAACTCCAATGACTCTTTCTTTGAACTTCGTGGCTAGGGAATTGTTCTTTAATGCTGCTCCTACTGCAACAATCTCTTCGATTATCTCCTTTATTCATAGTCTGCATAATCCAAGATTTCGAATGGTAACCTTTCCTACCAAATTAATCAGAATTAGTATCTCATGATACCATAATTTTTCAATTTAGTTTCATGAAGTATTGATAATTTTGAAGTATATTGAAAGCTTTTAGAATGATTGTAATATTTGCTAAATGATAATGAATTAGTCATTCCATCTTTCGGAGATGTCATTTCTGGATTTAGAGGTTCAATCACTGAGTCTTTTCTAGTTTGTGCTCCTTAGAATTTCTTCATAGGCTGGCTAGGAGTGTATTCTCCTTGGACCTTTGTTGATTCAGAAAATAGAGAAGACTTCTTTTAATTTCCATTTACTAGCTTTCTGGAGGTTATAGAAGTTACTGATGATGGTTCTATCTCTTTTAGCGAACATACATTTCTTGTCTCCATTAGGTCCAGTACTCGGAGACTTGCGATATCATTACTAGAACAATGAGAAGTTATGACATCAGACCATATAACTGGGCCTTGATATGGAAGTAACTTTTGAACGTTCACATTGGATCCTGCTTCATAATTCCCTATTATAATTTCTAGTTCATGCTTTTTACGTTGGTGGGCTCATCAATATTACTTAGTGCGTGATTATTACCTAGTTAATTGTGCCATATCGATTCCTCCGCCGTGCATAAGAAATTATTTGAAAGCCCAAGGCATAAATTACTTTGAAGAAATAGATCATGCCCCCTCTCCAGGCCAACTTTGCATAAAGATTTTTTTAAAAGATAATATTTATGAAATGTAGCCTGCTGATACCCTTGAAGGATGGATAACATTTGGTGCTCCTTTGAAGAATCCAAAGAATACATCTAACTTTTTAGATCGTCCAGAAGAGAATGATAATTCTTCATATTTTCATCCTCCTCCACCTCTGCAGATTTTACGAGATAACCTTCATTGTCAGGAGAGCAAGAGACAGGAAGGCATCATTATTCTCTTCAGAAGGATAAGCATATTATAATTGAAGACTCGTAGTCAATCTAGAAGAATTTAACTTTTGAATAGAAAGTAAAAAGTATTTTGAACAAACTTGCTACTGCTGTAATTTGAACCTGATTAAAGAGAAACACATTTCTATATGTTGTTTAATTAGTGTTTGAGATTTTCATGATTTATTTTATCATATCAGGCAATTGCATATTTGAGCATATATTAAGTAAAATAGATGATCACATATGTATTTATAGCATTTTGATGCTACACATAGTTTAAGCTCTTAAGTAGTGGATTTAGTATACTTTTGACTGAACATACTTTGACTGGACTTAACTTGATTGGACTTGACTTGACTGGATACTTTCATACACAGTTTAAGCTCTTGAATAGTGGAACAATCATAGTTTTTTAGACTCTTAAGTAGTTGGAGTCGGGTTTTACGCGAATGGTCTTCGTAACTCTTATGAGTTCGTTGGACTTATCGCGGCCGGGGAGTTCATAAACCGCAATCCATCATAAGGGCCCAGTGAAGCTATCGGGGTAGTGAACTCGATAGGTTGTTGTAAGTGCTATGGTTCCTAGCTCCTAGAATTGTCAAATTTTGTAGTGCCAAAACCTCTCTTGGAATCTGTCTTGTGTAGCTTGTTTACATAATGAAGTCTGTGCATCTCTCAAGAACAAGGGTCTTTTGTTCAAGAACTTTAAAGGCAAGTGTACTAGTTCAGGTTTATGTACAACATCAATAGTGAATTCAAGCTTTCAAGATTCAAGAGTTCAAAGCTTCATACAAGTCAAGACAATGTTCCTAGACTTTGATACTCAAGTTCAAGCTTTAATGTTAGTTGATTTCAAGCTTCAAGAGTCTCAAGTTCAAGCTTCATCCTATGACAAGATCTCAAGCTTCGCGAACTTCATATAATGACTAACAACTGAAGAAAAAGAAGACTCAATGTTCATACATCACTAACAAGGTATAAATGACCCTAGATTGACCTTAGGGTAGGTCATTTTGAATACATAATTCAATTGACTCATTTTATAAGTGAATAGACTGTTTCTCGACTAGTCCTGGACTCTGTTCAACTAGTCTTAACACTGGCTTGACCAGTCCAAGAAATTCCACGACCATTCTAAAGTTTGTTGCAAATTTTTAAAATTTTTTATTAAGCCTCGACCAATCTTAGAGACTGCTCGACCGGTCGTGTGAACAGTGCACGACTCGTGCTCGACCAGTCTTGCACCCACGACTCAAAGTCTAACAACTATTTCAGGTTCCACACAACCAGTCGTGGACAGGTCACGACCAGTCGTGGAGGTCCCTCGACTGGTCATGAAGGTCCTACAACCAGCTGTGGAACGACTTTATCTTATCGCGCTCAAAATTTTAAAAATCTGTTGGTCCTACGACCGGTCGTAGTGTCCTCAGGACCAATCGTGAACGTGATTTCTTTACCCAAAAATAGAGCACGAATTTCAGAATTTTTTATTCAATTTAAAATAAATCAATACGCCACTCTGAGAGATAAGTTAGTGTTCTTTTTAAGCTATAGTGTGCTCATTTAATATTCTCTTATTTTAGCTTTATTATATTTGATTTTGTATTCTATATTCCAATCATATTTGAAGAAGGGATTAAAGATTGCCCTTTTCTTGGAATCAAAATTAAATAGAGCTAGGCCAACTTGATTTAATTTAAAATCAATTTAGAACCTAGAACCATTTCATAAGTGAGTTTGGACATTGAACTTCTATGTTGAAATTCTACTCCAATTTGGTTCTTCCGGGCGGCATCAAAAAGAGAATATCTAGGTATTTTACATTATTATAAATTTCTGTTTTAGTTTTTGAGATTGTGCTAGAAAAATCTCTGTTTTGGTTTGTCTGAGGTGATCCAGAAAACTCAGAGTGTGGGGTTTTTTGAATTGTATAAGCCCACTTGAAAGACACAATTGTGAGGGTTTTAAGTGAACTTGGAAAAACCTATTTTCATAGTGAACGTTAATATCCACTGTGTGAGGATATTAGGAGTGGAGTAGTTGTGTGGCTGTTTTTCTAAACAGTTGGTGTACACACAAGCGAACCACTATAATTCTTTGTGTCTTGTGGTTTGATTGTTTATTTATTTGTGTGGATGATTGTAATTTCCCTTATTACATTTGTGGAGAATGTTGTAATCCTTATGTGGATGTGTGAGAATGCTGTAATAGCTTAGATTTCCTTTCTTGCTATTTATTTATTTATTCCTCTGTATCAAGTTTGAGTTTTTGATACAGAAATCGTTTTAGTAAGGTTGTCCTGCCATAAACCCTTGGTTTTTATGGTGTAAGGTTGTCCTTAGGACAACATCTATATCAACCTCTCAATACTAGTACATTTGAGGTTGTCTTTAAATTTAGCATTGTGGGATTGTCTATTGCTATCTGTATTGCATTTATTTAAATTCCGCTATTATTTTTTAATTTGGCATAGTCCTATTCACCCCCCTCTAGGACATATATCTCGGCCTTTTCAAGTGGTATCAGAGCCTAATAGCTCATTTTTAATTATTATATTTGAATTTATTTCCTGAGCTAATCGATCTGAGCTATTTAAGATGTCAAATTTTGATAGTCTTTCAGTCACTAGGCCTCCACCATTTGATGGCTCCAATTATGCCTATTGGAAAGCCAGAATGAGGATTTTCTTAAAATCCATGGATAAGAGCATGTGATAAGCCACAGTGACTGAATGGACCCCTCCTACCACTGAAGTAACTGGTATCGATGGATCCAAATCAATGAAAGTCACATCTTATTTTACTTGGACCACTCTTTAGAAAGATGAAAGTAGTGCCAATGCAAGGCTTTAAATGCCATAACTTACGCACTATCACCGGATGAATTTAAAAAATTATATCCTGTGATACTACAAAGCAAGCCTGGGATATTTTAGAAATGACACACGAGGGAACAACAATTGTCAAGAAATCTAAAGTCCAAATCCTCACAACCAAATTTGAG
The DNA here is from genome assembly GCF_029962835.1 of Magnolia sinica. Classification (NCBI taxonomy): domain Eukaryota; kingdom Viridiplantae; phylum Streptophyta; class Magnoliopsida; order Magnoliales; family Magnoliaceae; genus Magnolia; species Magnolia sinica. Next base: position 51,637,270 of record NC_080585.1, on the reverse strand, counting down.
GAAATACGTATGGAGGAAAGTGAAACATTCATGGACTTTTTTACTAGATTAAATGTTGTTAACTCTATGTGGGGTCTCGGTGATAAAATCCTAGAAAGTAATGTCTGTACAAAGATACTACGTTCACTACCTGAATGGTTCAATTCAAAGGTGACTGTGATATAAGAACTTCATGATACAGACAATATGAGGGTAGAAGAATTAGTTGGGTCACTACAGACTTATGAGTTAACTTTTAAAGTTCCTAAAGGTAAATCTATCACCCTTAAATCTTCTAAATGTTTTTCTCAAGAAAATAGTAGTAATTCTGATTTAGAAAATTCTGAAGATGATATATGACCCATTTAGCTAAAAAGTCTTACAAAATTTTTAAAAGTTAAAAGAGGGTTGATTTTCAAAAATCTAATGATAAGAAAGGATCTAAATCTAAAACTTGAAAATCTTTAAAAGATAGTCAATGTTACAACTGCCATGAATATGGGCATTTAGCAAAAAAGGACAAACCTAAAAAGAAAGGTATGTCGGCTACTTGGGATGAATCTTCTTGCACTGAAGCCTCTTCTGAATCAGAAGATTCTGAAATCGAGTCGGGCAATGAAGTTAAAGCCCTTATGACTCTTGCCAAGTTTACTTTTTCAGATCATGATGATTCAACTAGTGAAGAAAATCTGTATAGTGATCATAAAAATGAAGAAGATCTTCAAGATGCTTACAATGCCCTATACAAGGAGAGTTGTAAGTTGCGGTAAAACTAAAACTTCAGAAAGAAAAGTTTTTGAAACTTAAAGAAAATTCTTAAAGAAAATTTTAATACTCTTGTTTTAGAAAAATCCCACATTTTAGATTTTTTAAAAGAACTAAATGCGATTTAGATTTCAAAACCTCCCTTATTGAAAATCTAAAATCTAAAAATGAAAAACTAAAACTTGAAGTCTTTTCACTTTTGAGTTTAAAGGATACATGGAGGTATGCCCAAGGTGATCCTAAGTTAGAAAAACTATTATCTGGATCCAGAAAATGTGGCGACCGATTCGGTTTGGGCTACAACAAAAATATTCCTTCCAAACATAAGAATACTCCTCCTAAGTTTGTGAAAGGAGAGTCTTCAAACTCAAAAGGGAAAAGATTAAATTAAAATTATTCTAAAAATGCTAAAACTTTTCAATCCTTAAAACCTAAAAGCAACCATATCAACTATAAAAATTAGAATCGTAATCCTTTAGTTGAGAAAATTGTTGATTTACTTAAGGAGCTCTTAAAATCTAACTCAATGGGTCGATCTTATAACAACTACAATCATAAGAAGACCAACTATACTCCTAAACCCAAAACAGTTATGAAATGGGTTCCTAAGGTTACTAGTTTAGTTGCTCACACCGCTTTCAAAGCTTCAAGCCATTCAAAGTGGTACCTAGACAGTGGATGCTCCAGGCACATGACCGGTGACAAAGGTCTGTTTACTAATCTTAAAGACATGACTGACGGTTCAGTCACATTTTGGTGATGTTAGCAACTACAGGATTATTGGCCAAGGTACGGTTCAACTTTCTAATCTCCCTTTATTTGAAAATGTTTTATATGTATAAGGTTTAAAACATAACTTATTAAGCATTTCTCAAATATGAGATAAAAATCATAGCGTAAAATTTTCTAGGGTGTGGAATTTTAAATAAAAATGGTTCTGTAATATTAACTAGTCACAAAACTTCTGAAAACTGCTATATTGTAAGTGATTCTAGCTCATCTAATTTATTGTGTTACATGGTCCATACTGATGAGACTGAATTATGGCATAAACGCCTTGGACTTGTACACTACCGCAACTTATATAGATTAAGCAAAAGAGATTTAGTAAGAGGCCTACCCAAACTACAAAAAATAGATAAAATATGTGGCGAATGCCAGATTGGCAAGCAAACTAGGAGTTTCCACAAAAAAGTGGACTCCAATGCCACATTTAAACCGCTCGAACTCCTCCATATGCATCTTATTGGACCAACTAGAATAGAGAGTCAAGGTGGCAAAAAGTATATTCTAGTAATTGTTGATGACTTTACCAGATATACTTGAGTAGTCTTCTTAAGAGACAAATTAGAAACTTTTGATAAAGTTAAAAGGGTACTTAGACGTATCCAAACTGAAAAAGAGACTCAAGTCTGTAAGATCCGTAGCAATCATGGATTAGAATTTGAGAATAGCAGTTTCGAGAAGTTTTGAGAATAGTGGTCAGCCAAACAGGCCCAAACAGGGGAAAAAAATACAAAGATCAGCTTGGTCCGTGGCCATGTGGTCCACCCACATGGACCTCTTATGATGTATGCAATTTACCCTCACCATCTGTGTGGAGGGTTGATTTCAGGAGTGGGCCCCGATCTAATTGGGCCCAACCATTGGAGCTGGCACCGTCCAGCTTGCTAGCAGGGCTAGACGAAGGGAAAACATAAATATCAGCTGGATTCCCAGCTTGTGGGCCACACACGTGGACCCCACCCTGGTGTATATGTTGCATCCGCACAGTCCAGCAGGTGGGATGGTGGGATCCACCCTGATGTATATGTTGTATCCACACCGTCCAGCAGGTGGGATGGTGGGATCCACCTTGATGTATGCGTTGTATCCACACCGTCCAGCAGGTGGGATGGTGGGACCCATCATTTATGTGTTTCATCCACATCGTCCAGCAGGTGGGATGGTGGGACCCACCATATATGTATCTTATCCAGGCTGCCCATCCGTTTAGTGCCCAAATCGGGCCAGGGATGCTATTGGACTAACCGTCCAGCAGTAGACCCACCTTGTTGAATGTATTATATCCACACTGTCTATCTGGTGGGGCCTATCTGCATGTGCGAGGCCCACGCCCTTGTGGGGTCCATTGTGATGTTGTATGTTATCCACACCGCCCTTTTGGGATGACCCACAAATCAGGCAGACCTATAGTCTGCTAGACCAGTGTCCAATAGCATATGGGCCCGCTATGATGTTTATGTAATGTTTATTTATGCTGTCCGTCCTTTGTGGGGCCCATTTATGAGGTGTGGGTCCCCCATATCCTCTATCAGATTCTCCCAGGGCCCACTTTATAGTGGAGGCCCAGTCCATAGCAGTAGATCCCATCTCAGGTGGGCGCGCACCATGGGATTAGTTGGGCTGGGAAGTCCCCTTGCCTTGAGAGGCTCATCGTGATGTATATGTCCAATAAGGGGCTGCCTTAAGAGGCCCACTAAGATGTGTGTGCTGTACATGCACTATCCATTTATTTTCTAGATAGTATAAGGGCCATGGACCACCCCCCCCCCCCCCCCCCCCATTATGAGTTAAATCCTTTCCCCAAATGGGCTGCACCTTAGGAGCAGCGGTGGTTAAATGCCCACTGTTGTAAACTATCCTAAGGCCCGTTGTTAAGCCCATGCCCACCCTACCCTTGCTTGGCTAACCCAAACCGTTGGGCCCCCATTGATGGTGGTGCTTTCCACCATGCCTTATAGGAATTATCTAAACCTTGGAGCCCACCTTGTGCACGGATCAGGCCCCATAGGAAGGCCTAACATATTGCATGATAGAGAGGGTGAGGAAGCATACTTGTTGTACATAGTTTCACTCTCTCAACTCACCTTGTTACATAACCATTAGACTCACCCATGAGGCCCATTCTTGATGTAAGCATGATGCCTAGGCCATCCATTGTTTAGTACATCATCACCCCTTTCCCTAGATAGAAGAATACGTGGTATTAGGTTTGATACATCCTTTGTTTAGTACATCATCACCCTTTGTCGTAGATGGAAGAATATGTGGTATCATATTTGGTATATCCACTGTTTAGAGTCTATCTGGATGTTTGGGCTAGATCCACCATCCCTCTGTGGACCCCGCCATGTATTTAGGCCGATTATTGTTTTTATCTGATAATCATGTTAATGTACTTATTCTAGTAGGATACACTGAGAACATGCTTAGTATTACATCATGATACATGCCTATATGCATCATTTATATGCCTGTTATAAGGAATGATTGATCATAGCATTTACCGTTGGGCTGAGTCATTTAGGGGACTCCTTGAGAGATGGAGTTGCCCCACATGATCGCGCGGTATGCGCAGGTTTGATGCATGACTGGATGGTATGACTCATGCATCTTGCATTTTGTGTGACATGATCACTTGGTGCCCTAGCGACATCAGGGTCGTGTCCTCCACAGCCATATCGTGGATGGCTAGATTAGATACTAGAAATATTTAGGACTCAGCATATGGGCACTGTGGATGTCCGTGGGTGAAAGCCCCTAAACCCTTATGGTACCAAGAGGTTACTCCAACGTTGAGACCGAGTGGATACATGAGCGGCCGAGTGCCGAATACCAGTAGGCCGCACCTCCCACTGTGTCGTGGTCGGTTGGAAGGGATTGTGGCCTTAACCACCCGAGGGTAGGGGCAAAGCTAGGCTGAGTTTGACTAGCTCATAAATGGGTCCGCTATCGATGAGTCGGGTAGATATTGGCAGACTACTGGCCTGACAGGTAGTGAGGTCTTTTTCACTTGCATGGTTGTGCATGCTAGTTGGGGCGACAATTTGGTGTGGAGTATACTAGACCCTGGTGATACCCAGAGATGAATAGTACTGATATATGTACTTGATGAGAACTAACATGCTTGCGTTGCATCTTGCATATGACATTTGACTATATAGGCCTTGCATCACATAGCCATTGTATGGTTGACAGCATTCATGGACTTACCAGTATTTCCACTTACTTTGATATTACATGCTTGGCACATGCATTACGCACACATTCACACACCCTCTAAGCTACATTATAAGCTTATGCACGACCGTTGCATGCAGGTGACATTAGGACGCAACAGTTTTGAGGCAGGAGCGCGTGACAGATCTTCTTGGAGCTATTGGTCATACTTGTATTTCCCTTTCTGCATTGTACTCAAATGATTTATTATAGTGGATATGTGGTGATGTTATTTTGTGACTTGGTTATGCTCTGTTATAAAAAATTCAGCCTGAAAATTCTCTTTGTAGGATCCCAGGATCAGAATCTGGCATATGGGTGCCAAGAGCTGAGAATGGGGTATTACGGAGGCTGTCAGTGTCGGATTTGGGTATCGAGAATTCTGTGAGCCCAGTTTCTGAGTTTGGGGTATGACAGCCTATCTATGGACGAGCCAAAGAGCGCACACTATAGCCCGCTAGCTTTTTTTTCCTCTGCAAGGTCAGACCCATTCATAGGAGGGCATTTTCTCTCATTTTTCCCCATGACGCTATCGGAAGCTATACAGACGACATTGGTCTCATTTGTGATTAGCCTTTGTGGACTTTTGGCCGCTTAGGTCTTTTAATCGCTGACTCTCTTCGCTGCCCGCATGGGGTCTAAGCATGTGATGGCCTTCGCGGGCTTTTTAGGGCCATTGGCTTCTCACTGCTCCCCACATAATATTTGATGTATCACCGATTGTGGTAGGTCTTATGCGTAGCATTTTGCTACCGTAGATGATAAATTGTCATTACTATTTTAGAACTTAAGCGTAGCACTCTACTGCTGTAGATGATATATCGATAAATGATATATTGCCATTTTTGATAATAGTATTCTTAACAATATTTAAAAGAGTGTGTATAAAATTGGCAATAACATCAGTTCGACGATAATAGCTTTTATAATAGTAGTCAGCGGCGATTAGTGATGGCGATAATATCAATTTGATGATAATATTAGTGTTCAGCGATAATCATTGGCATTTGATGATAATTGGCGATAGTTCATTGGCGTTTGGCGATAATCATTGGTGTTAAATTTGATACGGTTGATATGCTTGAGAATCTGCCTTTTATAGAAGGAGAAGAATACATGGCATTGCCTTTTGAAGCTTTTTCATCATTCTGCTTGTCTTACCCCTTTTGATTGAGAAATATTTGAAAAGGCCAAGCTATATGTCTTAGAGGGGGGGGGGGGGGGTGAATTGGACTATGCCAAATTAAACTTTTAACAGCGAAAACTAAAGAATATGATAGCCAACAAAAGAAATGAAACAAATCACAATACAGGAATGTAAAGCAACCTCAAATTCAAGTCTTGAGAGGCTGATACAAATGTTGTTCTAAGGACAACCTTGCACCATAAAAACCAAGGGTTTATGGTAGGACAACCTTACTAGAACGATAAGTACCAATATCCCAAACTGAAGAGGAATAATAAAGGGAAATAGCAGAAAGTAAAGTCTAAACTATTACAACATTCCCACAATGCTTGAAATGTAAATATTACAACATTCACATCCACACATAGATCCCACAATTCTGAATGATAAAAGATAGGAAATATTAAACGAACATTCAAACCATAAGACACAAAGAATTATAGTGGTTCACCTGTGTGTACACCAACTGTTAAACAACAGCCACACAGCTACTCCACTCCTAATATCCTCACACAGGGGATATCAGCGTTCACTATCAAAATAGGTTTCACAAGTTCACCTAAAACCTTCACAATTGTCTTTTATATGGGCTTACACAATTCAAAAACCCCACTTTCTGAGTTTTCTAGCTCTCCTCAGATAACCAACACAATAAGATTTTTCTGGCTTAACCTCAAACAAAACCAAAATAATTGAATTTACAATAAATGTAAAATACCTGGATTTCTCCATTTGTTGTGGCCCGGAAGAACCAATCGGAGTAGAAGTTCGAATGTGAAGTTCAATGTCTAATACTCACTTTGATATGGTTCTAAGTTATAATTGATTTTAAATTAAACCAGTTGGGCTAGCTATATTTGATTTTGATTCCAAGAAGAAGGAATACAACAATTCCTCTTTTCAATTTAGATTGGAATATAGAAACAAAATCAAATTAAATAAGCTAACAAAAGAGAATATTAAATAAGCACAATGTAGCTTAAAAATAAACACAAACTTATCTTAGAGTGATGCCTTGATTTTACTTAAATTGAGTTATCAATCTCTGAAATTCGTCGTCTATTTATAGATGCAAAAATCACGCCTACGACTAGTCATGAGTACTCCACGACTGGTCGTAGATGAAACGGATTTTTGAACTTTCAAGAGGGATTGAAACAGACAGTTACACGACCGGTCGTAGGGTGTCTACGACTAGTCATAGGACCTCTACGACTGGTCGTAGAAAACCCACGACTGGTCATAGGACTCAAGGATTCGTTGTTGTAGTTTGAGTTGAAGAACTAGGACTGGTCGGATGACTAGTCGACACTGTTCACATGACTGGTCGAACAGAGTCCAGGACTGGTCGTAGATGAACAAAAAATTCTGAACAATTACAACAAACTTAGGACTGGTTCTGAATTTTCTAGGACTGGTCGAACCAGTGCTAGGACTAGTCAAACAAGGTCCAGGACTAGTCTTAGAACAGACCAAATACTTATAAAGTGATTCAATATGAATTATATATTCAAAATGACATACCCTAAGGTCAATCTAAGGTCTATCATACTTGAGACATGAAGTATGAACATTGAAACTTCATTCAATCAGATGAAGGTTGACCTTTGAACCTTATGAAGCTTGAGATCTCTACTTGATGTAGCTTGATCTTGAGATCTTCTACAGCTTGGATTTTTCTGCGTAGAATGTACTTCATTTTTGAACATCATCTTTAAACTTGAACAAGCGCTCTTCTGATTGACGTAGTTTTGAACATTGAAGCTTACAGAAGAGGATCAAGTACATGACCTTGCATTTCTTGAAGTAGATCATCGTACTTGAGTTGAAGCATTAATACAGTCTCTTGAACATCCAGACAACAACAAACTACATAAGACACATATAGAGGTTTTGACGCCACAAAATTTGACAACCAAAGGTGCATGAGACCATAGCACTTACAATCTCCCCTTTTGTCAAATTTGTGGCAAAACACACTCCAAAGAAGAGAAGCACAACTCATATATAAAAGAACCAGTTACGGCCTGATTAAAGAATCATGCACTAGTTGTTAACTTAACGAATCATACACCAGTTGTTAATAGGCACAAATATTATAGCCTAGTTAACGAATCATGCTCCAGTTGTTAACATGCACACCGGTTGTTAACAAGCACAAATATTACTCCTACACCAGTTGTTAACAAGCACACCAGTTGTTAACAAGCACAAATATAACTCCCCCTGAGTAGCACATATAAATCCAAAAGAAATGCTTATGCTACTACTTCCACAAATATCAATCTATATACCCACCCCTTTTTGTCACAATATGACAAATGAAGAAATAAAATGATAATTAGCAGGAGAGTAAGTAATGGATGAACTAGTCAAGATATAAGCAAGTTAAAAAGTCCACACACCATAAGCTAGTTCAAACAAAAAAACAGTTACTTAAGGTTCATGCACCACCAAAAGTAGAAAGTAATAAAGTTAATATAGACTAATATAATCAGTTAATTAGATCCTGAAGGAGTAGGAATAGAAGGATCAAGTTGATGAAGGCCCTTGTTTATATGCCTGAGATACTTGCGCATATATTTAAACCTTAAATCGTGGGTAACATTCATATTTTCTACCTTCTCTTCCAAAGCACGTAAACGCGCATCAAACTCAGATGGCTCATAATCAGGATCATTTCCAGAGTCGGATTCTATCTCATCAAAAATGTCATCCATGTTAATATCATCAGGAGGAAGATCACTAACATCTTCTTCATTCCCAGCTTCAGCTCCACTACCACCAACATCCACTTGGCCAGGAGCCAATCCCAATTTCATCTTGTTTATATTAGAATTATTGAAAATGAGATGATAGATAGGAGCCTCTCCAACAGGCATAGCCACTATCATATGATTAGCTAAAACATTCATAAGATATGCAAACGGAATATCACTATGACCTGGATGGAGACGAAACTGAATAATTGAATGACATATCAAGAAAGACAGACAAACTTTAGTACCAGAAATGAAAGAATGCAAGACCCGAACTATAAAAGAAGTTCGTTCAGTTTTGTTACCTGAACGAGGATACAGATTTGAAATAAAAATTCTATGGAGCACCCTGTATCTGGGTAACAAATACTTTGTGGGGAACGCATTCCTTTTATGCATCCATTACACATTCATATTGCATAGATCTCTAGTTAGCATACGTTTCTCTGATTCAGAGGGTTTTTTCAGTTAAAGTATGAATAGGAATACCCTCATCATTAACAGGAATATCCATAAGGCCAGATATCAAATGACGATCTACATCAAATGGCCCTTCTCTAGCATCAATCTTAAATGATAAATTTTTAGTAGAAAAGTCAGAAAGACATGCAAACATGGCCTATGCAATAGATTGGAATGCTGGCCCACCCCAATGTAAGATGTTATCCCATCCTATAGCTTAGAGTAGAGGTAGGATACCAAACTGAGCAATATGATTAAGATCAATCGGACGTTCAACAATGACATTGCGCATACGCAAATCCTGCACATATGAGGGATCATCTTCAGGAGACCGAAGATGTCGCCGAGTTAAATTTGACCTAGAAGAGGAAGCACCACGTGTTGTTTTCTTTTTCCCTCTGGAGTCCATTTGCAACAAGAAACTCAAGGAAATAAGAAGATACAAAGGATGTAGAGTGGATTTTTGTTAGATCAGATTTTTCAAAATAAAACCCCAAAATTGCAATAAAAGATCAAATAGATTACTCCAAGAGTGAAAATGAAGTAATATAGACTAGAATCTACAAGAAAAATGCAAATAATGCACTAACCTTGAAGATCTAGGTCGGTGGCTTCGACTGGTTGGGCGTCAGCTCGTTGGAGAGGGAATAGGAAATGAGGAAGATGAGATTTTTTTTCAAATTATAAAAGACCCAACGCGCTCCATGACCAGTCTTGAGCTGTCCTCGACCAGTCATACCACGATCGGTCGAGTACAACAACCACGACTAGTCGTGTATAGGAAAAAACATGCATTTTTTCATAAAAATTTATAATTTAACCACATAAAGTATCAAATATATATATACACTATGATACATACATGTATGAATAATCAATTTTGAATGCACATACCAAGATTAAATTTTAATTTATTAAACCTGCTTTTGTTGAGGGGTTTAGTGAAAATGTCAGCAAGTTGAGTCTCAGTCGGAATGTATTCTGAAGATATTATTTTTTCTTCCACTAATTCATGAATATAATGATACCTAATGTCAATGTGCTTGGTACATGAATGTTGGATTGGATTTTTTAAAATATTTATCACACTGGAATTATCACAATATAATATCATTGATTCCTATGCAATTCCATAATCGCTTAACATATGTTTCATCCAAACAAGCTGAGTACATGCATTTCTTGCTGCGATGTATTCAGCCTCAGCAGTTGAGAGCGATATAGAACTTTGTTTCTTGCTGAACCAAGAAACTAAACAATTTCTAATATAAAAACAACCACCACTGGTTGATTTCCCATCATCGATATTACTAGCCCAATCAGCATCAGAGTACCCAGCCAATTGAACACCAGTATCATATGTATACCATAGACCCAATTTAGCAGTACTTGCAACATATCTCATAATCCGCTTGACCGCAGTTAGATGTGACTCTTTAGGGTTAGACTGATATCTAGCACAAATACCAACACTTAAAGCAATATCAAGTCTACTAGCAGTTAAATAAAGTAGACTACCAATCATACTTCTATACAGTCTAGGATCCACATCTTTCCCTAAAGAGTCCTTTGAGAGTCTTAAAGATGTACTCATAGGAGTATCAAAGTTCTTACTATTCTCAAATCTGAACCTTTTAATCAAGTTCAAGGCATACTTAGTTTGAGAAATAAAAATACCATCAGGTTGTTGTTTTACTTACAACCCTAGGAAATAGTTTAATTCCCCAACCATGCTCATTTCGAACTTAGATTTCATTAAATCTGCAAACTCAACAGTCATGTTAGTACATGTTGATCCATAAATAATATCATCAACATAGATTTGAACCATTAAGATATCATCATTATATTTCTTAACGAAGAGCGTCTTATCGACACTACCCATTTTAAAATTACGACTTAGTAAAAACTTAATGAATTTTTCGTACCATGCCCTGGGAGCTTGTTTTAAACCACAGAGAGCCTTTTTAAGGCGATACACATGATTAATGTTCTTAGGGTCTTCAAAACCCATTGGTTGTTCCTCATATACTTCTTCATGTAGATCACCATTTAAGAAGGCACTCTTTACATCCATTTGATAAATTTTAAACTTCCTAAAGCATGCAATGGATATAAAAAGTCTGATTGACTCAGACAACCTACTGGGGCAAAGGTTTCATCATAATCAATACCTTCTATTTGAGTGTACCCTTGTACAACCAGTCTAGTCTTGTTTCGAATAATATTACCAAGTTCATCAGACTTATTTTTAAAAATCCACTTAGTTCCTATAATGTGTTTATCTTTAGGTCTAGGATCTAGATACCAAATATCATTTCTCACAAATTGGTTAAGCTCTTCTTGCATCGCAACTATCTAGTTTTCATCAGAAAGAGCTTCTTTTACGTTAGCTGGTTCTATATGGGATGTGAAGCACATGTAATTACATATGTCTTCTAGTTGTCTATGAGTGCGCACACTAGTGAGAGGGCTTTCAAGAATTTGAGTAGTTGGATGATCTTTAACAGACCTCTGTTCAGTATTAGTTTGATTTGATGAAGTATCTGGTTTGTCAATTAAAAGAACTTCATCATTATCTGAACTTGGGGCAAGTGTATTCAAATGATCGTCTATGACCACATTTATAAATTCTTAAATCACACTAGTCCTTTTGTTCAATACGCAATATGCACGACTGTTTAAAGAATGTCCTAAAAAGATTCCTTCATCACTTTTTGTGTCAAAATTTTTCAGATTTTCACGGTCATGCAAAATATAGCACTTGCTGTCAAAAACTCGAAAGTATTTGACAGTAGGCTTCTTATCAAACCAAAGTTCATAAGCAGTTTCATTATTAGATTTACATGTATAAACTCGGTTAATAATATAGCACGTAGTATTTACGGCTTCAGCCCAAAGATTTCTAGGGAGCTTTATACTATTCAACATTACATTTCCCATTTCTTAAAGCACTCTATTTTTCCTCTTCACAATTCCATTTTGTCGTGGTGTTTTGGGAGCAGAGAATTCATGCGATATTCCCTGATCACTACAGAATTTGTCAAAACTGTTATTCTCAAATTCAGATCCATGATCACTACGGATTTTACTGACTTGAGAACCTTTTTCAGTTTGAATCCACTTGAGCACTCTTTTTTTACTTCATCAAGGGTTTCTGATTTATCCCTTAAGAAGGCTACCCATGTGAATCTGGTATGATCATCCACGATCACTAGAATATATTTTTTACCACCTCGACTCTCCGACCTGGTTGGTCCTATAAGATCCATATGAAGAAGTTCGAGTGGTCTTGATGTGGCATCGGAGTTCACTTTCTTGTGAGGGCTCCTTGTTTGTTTGCCAATCTGGCATTTGCCATATATTTTGTCTACTTTCTATATTTTAGGTAAACCTCTTATTAGTTCTCTTTTGCTCAATCTATATAGATTACGGTAGTGTACATGTCAAAGGTGTTTATGCCATAATTTTATTTCATTGGTATGGACCATGTAACACAATTGATTAGATGAGCTACCATCGCATGCAATATAACAGTTTTCAGAAGTCCTGCGACCAGTTAATATTACAGAACCCTTTTTGTTTAAGATTTCACAACCTTGATTTGAAAATGTCACACTATGATTTTTATCGCATATTTGAGATATGCTTAACAGGTTGTGTTTTAGTCCCTCAACATACAAAACATTCTTAAATAAGGGAAGATTATAGAGTTGAACCGTACCTTGGCCAATAATCTTGCAGTTGCTACCATCACCAAATGTGATTGACCCATCAGTCGTATCTTTAAGATTGGTAAATAAAGCCTTGTCGCCTGTCATATGCTTGGAGCATCTACTATCTAGGTACCACTTTGAATGACTTGTAGCTTTGAAAGCAGTGTGGGCAACCAAGCAAGTAACCTTAGGAACCCATTTCATAACAGTTTTGGGTTTAGGAGAATAGTTGGTCTTCTTCTGTCTGTTGTTGTAAGAATGACCTACTGAGTTAGATTTTAAAAGCTCCTTAAGCAAATCAACTATTTTTTCGGCTAAAGGATTTCAGTTCTGATTTTTATAGTTGACAAAATTGCTTTTAGGTTTTTGAAAAGTTTTAGCATTTTTAGAAAAACCTTGAATATTACTTTTCCCTTTTGAGTTAGAGGTTTCTCCTTTCACAAACTTTGGAGGAGTATTCTTTTGTTTAGAAGGTATATTCTTATCGTAGCCCAACCCGGATCTGTCGCCACATTTTCTAGATCCGGATAAGAGTTTTTTAAACTTTGAATCTCCTTGGGCATACCTCCATGTATCATTTAAACTCAAAAGTGAAGAGTTTTCAAGTTTAAGTTTGTCATTTTCAGATTTAAGATTTTCAATCAGGGAGGTTTTGAATTCTAAATCGCATTTACTCTTTTCAAAACAATCTGAAATATGGGATTTTTCTAAAACAAGAGACTCATAATTTTCTTTAAGCTTTGAAAATTTTTCTTTTTGAAGTTTAAGTTTGACAACAATTTTACAACTTTCCTTATATAAGGCATTGTAACCATCTTGAAGATCATTTTCATTTTCACAATCACTATTTAGATTTTCTTCACTTGTTAAATCATCATTATCTAAAAATGTGAATTTGGCTAGAGTCATAAGAGCTTTAACTTCACCGCCCGACTCGGTTTCAGAATCTTCTGATTCCGAAGAGGCTTCAGAATCAGAGGATTCATCCCAAGTAGCCAACATACCCTTCTTTTTGGGTTTGTCCTTTTTAGGACACTTGTTTGCCAAATGCCCATATTCTTGGCAGTTGTAACACTGACTGTCTTTTAATGATTTCCAAGATTTAGATTTAGGTTTAGATCTTTTCTTATCATTTACTTTTTGAAAATCAACCTTCTTTTTACTTTTGAAAATTTTGTAAAACTTTTTCGCCAGAAGGGCCATATCATCTTCAGAGTTTTCTAAATCAGAATTTTCTTGAAAACTATTTTTAAAAGATTTAAGAGCAATTAATTTTCCTTTTGGAGCTTTAAAAGTTAACTCATAAGTTTGTAAAGAGCCAACTAATTCCTCTAGCCTCATATTGTCTGTATCACGAAGTTCCTGCATCGCAGTTACCTTAGAATTGAATCATTCAGGAAGTGAGCACAGTATCTTTACACACACTTTACTTTCTGGGATTTTATCACTAAGACCCCACATAGAGTTTACAATGTCATTTAATCTAGTGTAGAAGTCCATAAACATTTCATTTTCGTCCATATGAATTTCTTCAAATTTGGTTGTGAGGATTTGGACTTCAGATTTCTTGACGATTGATGTACCCTCGTGTGTCATTTCTAATATATCCCAGGCTTGCTTTGCAGAATCACAGGATATAATTCTTTTGAACTCATCTAGTGATAGTGCGTAAGTGATTGCATTTAGTGCTTTTGCATTTGCACTACTCTCACTTTTCTGAAGTGTGGTCCAAGAAAAATAAGTTGTTATTCTCATTGTTTTTGAACCATCGATACCAGTCACTTTAGTGGTAAGAGGGGTCCATTCATTCACTGTGGCTAACCACACACTTTCATCCATGGATTTAAGGAAAATCCTCATCCTGGCTTTCCAATAGGCATAATTGGTGCCATCAAATGGTAAAGGCCTAGTGACTGAAAGGCTATTAAAATTTGACATTTTATATATAGCTTAGATCATTAGCTCAGGAAATGAATCCAAGAATAAAGAATTAAAAATGAGCTATTAGGCTTTGATACCACCTGAAAAGGCCAAGCTATATCTCCTAGAGGGGGGGGGGGGGGGGGGGGTGAATAGGACTATGCCAAATTAAACTTTTAACAGCGGAAACTAAAGAATATGATAGCTAACAAAAGAAATGAAACAAATCACAATATAGGAATGTAAAGCAACCTCAAATTCAAGTCTTGAGAGGCTGATACAAATGTTGTTCTAAGGATAACCTTGCACCATAAAAACTAAGGGTTTATGGCAGGACAACCTTACTAGAACGATATGTATCAATATCCTAAACTGAAGAGGAATAATAAATGGAAATAGCAGAAAGTAAAGTCTAAACTTTTACAACATTCCCACAATGCTTGAAATATAAATATTACAACATTCACATCCACACATAGATCCCACAATTCTGAATGATAAAAGATATGAAATATTAAACGAACATTCAAACCATAAGACATAAAGAATTATAGTGGTTTGCCTGTGTGTACACCAATTGTTAAACAACAGCCACACAACTACTCCACTGCTAATATCCTCACACAGGGGATATCAGTGTTCACTATCAAAATAGGTTTCACAGGTTCACCTAAAACCTTCACAATTGTGTCTTTTATATGGGCTTACACAATTCAAAAACCCCACTTTCTGAGTTTTCTGGCTCTCCTCAGATAACCAACACAATGAGATTTTTCTGGCTTAACCTCAAACAAAACCAAAATAATTGAATTTACAATAAATGTAAAAAACCTGGATTTCTCCTTTTGTTGTAGCCCGGAAGAACCAATCGGAGTAGAAGTTCGAATATGAAGTTCAATGTCCAATACTCACTTTGATATGGTTCTAAGTTCTAATTGATTTTAAATTAAACCAGTTGGGCTAGCTATATTTGATTTTGATTCCAAGAAGAAGGAATACAACAATTCCTCTTTTCAATTTATATTGGAATATATAAACAAAATCAAATTAAATAAGCTAACAAAAGAGAATATTAAATAAGCACAATGTAGCTTAAAAATAAACACAAACTTATCTCAGAGTGATGCTTTGATTTTACTTGAATTGAGTTATCAATCTCTGAAATTCGTCGTCTATTTATAGATGCAAAAATCACGCCTATGACTGGTCCTAAGTACTTTACGACTGATCGTAGATGAAACGGATTTTTGAACTTTCAAGCAGGATTGAAACAGACGATTACACGACCGGTCGTAGGGTATTTACGACTGGTCGTAGGATCTCTACGACTGGTCATAGAAAACCCACGAATAGTCGTCGTACTCAAGGATTCGTTGCTGTAGTTTGAGTCAAAGAACTAGGATTGGTCGGATGACTAGTCGACATTGTTCACACAATCGGTCAAACAGAGTCCAGGACTGGTCGTAGATGAATAAAAAATTCTGAACAATTGCAACAAACTTAGGACTGGTCTTAAATTTTCTAGGATTGGTTGAACCAGTGCTAGGACTAGTCGAACAAGGTTCAAGACTAGTCTTAGAACAGACCAAATACTTATAAAGTGATTCAACATGAATTATGTATTCAAAATAACCTACCCTAATGTCAATCTAAGGTCTATCATACCTGAGACATGAAGCATGAACATTGAAACTTCATTCAATCAGATGAAGGTTGACCTTTGAACCTTATGAAGCTTGAGATCTCCACTTGATGTAGATTGATCTTGAGATCTTCTACAGCTTGGATTTGTCTTCTTAGAATGTACTTCATTTTTGAACATCATCTTTAGACTTGAACAAGTGCTCTTCTGATTGACGTAGTTTTGAACATTGAAGCTTACAGAAGAGGATCAAGTACATGACCTTGCATTTCTTGAAGTAGATCACCGTACTTGACTTGATGCATTGATGCAGTGTCTTGAACATCCATACAACAATAAACTACACAAGACACATATAGAGGTTTTGGCACCACAAAATTTGACAACCAAAGGAGTATAAGACCATATCACTTACGATATTATAATGATAATTTTCGGAATCAAAATTGCAGCGATGTTCAAGAATATACTTGCCCCCAGTTATGTGAATATACTTGTCTTGCGGCTTCACATTCCGATCACAAAGATATGAAAGTCGTGTACATATTAGAATATGACTTTTCTTTCAAATAATCATGACTAATTTCAATCGGGATTGCGTGCCATTACTTTTTCGCTTATGTTATACGTTTTCCTTATGACTATTTCACCACTATTCATCATTTCTTGTAAAATTTTCTTCAAGACGAAGCAATTCTCAGTTCGATGTCCAAGAAAACAATGATAATAGCAGTATTCATTTTCTCTTATCTTCTTTATTTCCTTTGGACACTTTAACCATGACAATTTGATTTTCTCTATGGCCAGCAATTGGTTCATCATAGGAAATCTATCGTCTTCTTCAAATGTATACTTCCTGTAGTTCTTAAATCGTCCGAATCCTTTCCTTACTTTCTTAGTTGTGGAATCACTCATATTTCTATCACCAAAGTTTCTTTGTTCATCCTGACAATTCTTCATTTTTCTTTCTTCTTCGGTAGTATCAGTTGAAGTTCTTTTGAGATTTTGAAATAGCCGGCTCATATGAGAATCAAACCCTTTTGTACTAACCTTTTTTAGATTGCAAGCCTTCTCAATCAGATCTTGAAAGGTTTGTATATTCGGACCAATAAGACCCAATGCAATATTTGGTCTTATGCATTTTATACATAACTTGATTTGTTCTTATTCTTCCGCAAATTGTGGGCATGATGCCCCCAGGATTTTCCATCGATCGATGAATTCTTTGACCAATTCATCTTCTCGTTGGCATATAGAAGCTAGATCGTTCAAACTAATTTCTTCAGTGGATGGCCTAGGAAGCCATGAATAGTGATGAATATTCTTGATGAAACCTATTGCAGGAAGTATTGCAAGTGACAACTACCTTGTTGCAGTAGTTTTCTCTTTACCTTTCCATATCTTTGACGGATCTCTCGCAGACATCATATTTTTAGTTACTTTTCCATCTTGTTCTTCACCTTTCTTTATTACTATCTCTCATTGTTTTTTCATTATTTGTAACATATCCTTCAGTGTGAAGTAGTCTTCTATGGAATCTCCTAGGTAACAATGATAATGACAATAATTCTTTTCTTTTATCATCTCTACTTCCTCTAGATATTTGGGCTGAGGTAACTTGATAGCTCCATTAGATAATAGTTTTTCCATCATCGACAAAACATATTCTTTGTTGAAAGTGTATCCTTTGTGAGAGTCATATAATCGAGGTCGTTTATGAAAAGGCCTAGCTATATGTCCTAAAAGGGGGTGAATAGGACTATACCAAATTTAAAATAATAACAGCGGAATAAAACAATAAGATAGCCAAGAATAGGAAAGATAATAATTCACAATACAGAATGTAAAGCAATCACAAAATCTAGTTGTTCTAAGGACAACCTTTCACCATAAAAACCAAGGGTTTATGGCAGGACAACCTTACTAGAATAATTAGAGAATTAAAAGCTAAAACTATAAAGGAACAAAAAGGAAATAACAAGAATTGAAATCTGAACTATTACAACATTCCCCATAGTGCTGGAAATGTAAATATTACAACATTCACATCCACACATACATCCCACAATTTTGAATGATAAATGATATAGAAATTAAGCAAACATTCAAACCACAATACACAAAGAATTATAGTGGTTCGCCTGTGTGTTCACCAACTGTTAAACAACAGCCACACAGATTGCTACTCCACTCCTAATATCCTCACACAGGGGATATCAACGTTCACTATGAAAATAGGTTTCATAGGTTCACCTAAAACCTTCACAATTGTGTCTTTCAATGGGCTTACACAATTCAAAAACCCCACTTCTGAGTTTTCCTGGCTCTCCTCAGATAACCAATAGATTGAGATTTTTCTGGCTTAGTCTCAAACAAAAACCAAAATGAAGGAAATTTACAATACAGTAAAATACCTGGATTTCTCCTTTTGTACAGCCCGGAAGAACCAATCAGAGTAGAAGTTCGAATGTGGAAGTTTAATGTCTAATACTCACTTTGAAATGGTTCTAAGTTCTAATTGATTTTAAATTAAATCCAATTAGGGCTAGCTCTATTTGATTATGATTCCAAGAAGTGCAATATCTCAATTCCTCTTTCAAATTAGATTAGAATGCAGAAACAAAATCAAATAAGAAAAAGCTAATAAAAGAGAATATTAAATATGCACAATTAGTTAAGAATGAATACAGACTTATCTCAGAGTGATGCCTTGATTTTACTTGAATTGCGTTATAAAACTCTGAAATTCGTCGTCTATTTATAGTTGCAGAAATCGCATCTACGATTGGTCCTGAGGACACTACGACTAGTCGTAGACCGAACAGATTTTTGAAATTTTAAGCGCGATCGGATAAAACCGTTTCACGACTGGTCGTAGGGTGTCCACGACCGGTTGTGAGCCCTCCACGACTGGTCGTGAGCATCCTACGACTGGTCATTAGGTACCTGATTTGATCACTGTAGTTTGAGTCGAAGGTGCATGATTGGTCCTAGAACGAGTCGACACTGTTCCTACGACTGGTCGAGAAGTCTTCAGGACTGGTCATAGCTTAACCAAAAAATTTTGAAAATTTGCAACAACGTAGGACTAGTCTAGGAATTTCTTGGACTGGTCGAGTCAGAGCTAGGACTAGTTGAATAGAGTTCAGGACTAGTCTTAGAACAGACCAAACATCTATAAAATGATTCAATTTGAATTATGTATACAAAATGACCTACCCTAAGGTCAATCATACCTTGAAAGTGAGGTATGAACATTGAGACTTCATTTCTTCAGATGATAGTTGACCTTTGAAGCTTAAGATCTCTCTACTTGATGTAACATTGAGCTTGAGATCTTCTAGAGCTTCAATTACACTTCATCTTGTGTTGTACACTAACTTGAGTCTTTGAACAAGATCACTACTTTCGTTGTATCTTGTACTTGCATTTCTTGAAATGGTTTGAAGTAATTCTTTGTTCTTGACTTGAAGCAAAGTGTTTAGAGAGGTGATGCAATGTCTTGATCATATATACCAATGAGCTACATAAGACATAGATTGATGTTTTGGCACCACAAAATTTGACAACCAAAGGAGCATAAAACCATTGCACTTACAATCTCTCCCTTTGTCAAATTTGTGACAAAACACACTCCAAAAAAAATAAGAAAAGCATAACATGCACCAATCATATATAAGAGAACCAGTTACAGCCTGGTTAAAGAATCATGCACCAGTTGTCATTAACTAGCACAAATTCTTCCTTGCACAAATTCTTCCTTACTTATTTACTCCCCCTGAGTAGCACACACATATATATCGTAAAAATTAATGCTACTTCCCCAACATCACAATCCATATATCCATTCCAATCAATCCAAATAGCCTGAAATCTTCTCCCCCCTTTTGTCACAATATGACAAAGGAAGAAGAAAAAAATATTTAGAAAAGAAGGATTGCCAAGAGAGTAATAAAGAAAATAACTAGGCAAGATAAGAAAGCAATTTAAAAGTGCACATATCAATAACCAGTTCAAATTCCACAAACATAGGTCAGTAAACCCAACTGAAGTAAAAACAAAGTTCACACAACAACAAAGGTAAAATAATATTAGAGTTAATACAGACCAAAGGATAAAACACTTAATCAGATCCAGATGAAGGAGCAGGTATGGTAGGATCAAGTTGATGAAGGCCCTTGTTTATGCGCCTAAGATACTTGCACATATATTTAAATCATAAATCATGGGCCACATTCATATTCTTTACCTTTTTCTCTAGAGCACGAAGACGAGCATCAAAATTAGATGGCTCATAGTCAGGATCATTAGTGGAATCAAATTCAATTTCATCAAAAATATCATCCATATTAATATTATCAGGAAGATCGCTAGCTTCATCTTTATTCCCTGCTTCAGCTCCTCCAACACCAACATCCACTTGGCCAGGAGCTAATTCTAAGTTCATCTTATTAATATTCGAATTGTTAAAAATAAGATGATGGATAGGAGCCTCTCCAACCGGCATAGTAACTAACATGTGATTAGCTAACACAGTCATAAGATAGGAAAATAGAATAACACTATGACCTGGATGGAGACGAAACTGAATGACGAAATGACATATCAATGAAGGTAGACAAACTTTAGTACCAGAGATGACAGAATACAAAACTCTAACCATAAAAGAAGTCAGTTCAGTTTTGTTACCTGAACAAGGATACAGATTTGAAATAAAGATTATGTGGAGAACTCTGTATCTAGGTAACAAATACTTTGAGGGGATTGCATTCCCTTTATGAGTCCATTGCACATTCATATTACATAGATCTCTAGTGAGCATGCATTTTTTCGGTTCTGTGGGTTTTTCAGCTAAAGTATGAATAGGAATACCCTCATTGTTGATAGGTATGTCCATAAGACCTGAAATCAGATGGCGGTCTACTTCAAATAGACCTTCTTTAGCATCAATTTTAAATGATAAATTCTCAGTCGAAAAATCAGAGATACATGCAAACATGGACTGCGTAATAGATTGGTATGCAGGCGCACCCCAATGTAAGATGCTAGCCCATCCTATATCTTGAAGAAGTGGGAGAATACCAGAAGGAGTAATGTGGTCAAGATCAATAGGTCACTCAATAATGACATTGTGCAAACGTAAATTCCACACATATGAGGGATCATCTTCGGGTGATCGAAGATGGTGCTGAGTGATAGGGGTTGACCGAGAAGAAGATGGACCATGGGAAGTTTTCTTTTTCCCTCTAGCATCCATTTGTAATAGAATGATAGATCAAAATTTTTAAGATAAAACCCCAAAATTGCAATGAATGACAAAATAAATTACTCCAAGAGTGAAAATGAAGTAATATTGACTAGAATCTATAAGAAAAACACAAAAGATGCACTAACCTTGAAGATCTAGGAAGATGGGTACGACCGGTCGGGCATCGGCTCGTTGGAGAGGAAATAGGAAATAAGGAAGATGAAGTTTTCCCTAATTTTAAAATGTCTAGCGCGCTACATGACTGGTTGTGTTACGACTGGTCGTGTACATCCACGACTGGTCGTGTACCGACTAAAATATGTAATTTTTATAAAAATTTGAAATTTAAACCAATAAATTATCAAATATATATACACTATGATACAAGTATACATGAATATTCAATTTAGATTGCACATACCAAGATCAAATTTTAATTTATTAAACCTGCTTTTGTTGAGCGGTTTAGTGAAAATGTCAGCAAGTTGAGTCTCGGTAGAAATGTATTCCAAAGATATCAGCTTTTCTTCCACTAATTCATGAATGTAATGATACCTAATGTCAATGTGCTTGGTACGTGAGTGCTGAATTGGGTTTTTTGAAATGTTTATAGCATTGGAATTATCATAATATAATATCATTGATTCCTGTGCAATTCCATAATCGCATAACATATGTTTCATCCAAACAAGCTGAGTACATGCATTTCCAGCTACGATGTATTTAGCCTCAGTAGTAGAGAGCGATATAAAACTTTGCTTCTTGCTAAACCAAGAAACTAAACAATTTCCAATATAGAAACAATCACCACTGGTTGATTTCCTGTCATCAATATTACTAGTCCAATCAGCATCTGAGTACCTAGCCAGTTGAACACTAGTATCATATGGATACCAGAGACCCAATTTAGTAGTACTTATGACATATCGCATAATCCTCTTAACAGCTGTTAAATGTGACTCTTTAGGATCAGACTAATATCTAGCGCAAATACCAACACCTAAAGCAATATCAAGTCTACTAGCAGTTAAATAAAGTAAACTGCCAATCATACTATGATATAATTTAGGATCAACATTTTTACCTGTAGAGTCCTTTGAGAGTCTTAAAGTTGTACTCACAGGAGTATCAACATTCTTACCATTCTCAAATTTGAACTTTTTAATCAAGTTCAAAGCATATTTGGTTTGAGAAAAAAAATACTATCAGGTTGTTGTTTTACTTGTAATCTTAGGAAATAATTTAATTCCCCAACCATGCTCATTTCGAACATAGATTTCATTAAATCTGTAAACTTAGAACAGGTAGATCTAGATATAATATCATCAATGTAGATCTGTACTATTAAGATGTGATCATTAAGTTTCTTAACAAAAAGAGTCTTATCTATACTCCCCATTTGAAAATCATGACTTAGTAAAAACTTAGTCAATTTCTTGTACCTTGCCCTGGGAGCTTGTTTTAAACTGTAGAGAGCCTTTTTAAGGTGATAGACATGATCAGCGTTCTTAGGGTCTTCAAAACCCATTGGTTGTTCAACATATACTTCTTCATGTCGATCACCATTTAAGAAGGCACTCTTCACATCCATTTGATTAATTTTGAATTTTCTAAAGCAAGCAATGGATATAAATAGTCTGATTGACTCAAGGCGAGCTACTGGGTCAAAGGTTTCATCATAGTCAATACCTTCTATTCGAGTATACCCTTGTACCACCAGTCTAGCCTTGTTTCGAATTATATTACCAAGTTTGTCAGACTTATTTTTGAAAATCCACTTAGTTCCTATAATATGTTTATCTTTAAGTATAGGAACAAGATACCAAACATCATTTCTCACAAATTGGTTAAGCTGTTCTTGCATCGCAACAATCCATTTTTCATCAGTAAGAGCTTCTTTTATGTTTGTCGGTTCAATCTGGGATGTAAAGCATACATAATTACATATGTCTTTAAGTTGTTTATGAGTGCGCACTCCAATGAGAGGGTTTCTAAGAATTTGATTAGTTGGATGATCTTTAACAGTCCTCAATTTAGAATTGTTTTAGCTTGATGAAGTATCTGATTTGTCAATTGAAAGAACTTTATCATTATCTGAACTTAGGGCAGGTGTATTCAAGTGATCATCTATGACTACATTAATAGATTCCTGAATAACACTGGTCCTTTTGTTCAGTACATGATATGCGCGACTGTTTAAAGAATAACTTAAAAAGATCCCTTCATCACTTTTAGTGTCAAACTTTTTCAAATTTTCACGGTCACATAAAATATAGCACTCGCTACCAAAAACTCAAAAGTATTTGACAGTAGGCTTTTTATGGAACCACATTTCATATGCCATTTTATTATTAGATTTACTAGTATAAACCCAGTTGATAGTATAAAATGTAGTATTTACGGCTTCAGCCTAAAGATTTTTAGGGAGCTTCATACTATTCAACATTACATTAGCCATTTCTTGAAGCACTCTATTTTTACTTTCAACAATTCTATTTTATTGTGGAGTTTTAGGTGCAGAGAATTCATGTAATATCCCCTGATCGCTACAGAATTTCTCAAAACTGCTATTCTCGAACTCAGATCCATGATCACTATGGATTTTACTAATTTATGAACATTTTTCAGTTTGGATCTGTTTGATAATCCTTTTTACTTTATCAAGGGTTTCTGATTTATCCCTTAAGAAGGCCACCCAAGTGAATCTGGTAAAATCATCCACGATTACCAATAAGTATTTTTTACCACCTCGACTCTCCGTCCTGGTTAGTCCTACAAGATCCATGTGGAGAAGTTCAAGAGGTTTAGATGTGGAATTAGAGTCCACCTTTTTGTGAGCACTCCTAGTTTGTTTGCCAATCTAGCATTCGCCACATATTTTGTCTAATTTTTACAATTTAGGTAGACCTCTTATTAGTTCTCTTTTGCTCAATTTATAGTGATTGCAGTAGTGTACATGTCCAAGGCATTTATGCCATAACTCAGTCTCATCAGTATGGACCATGTAACACAGTTGATTAGATGAGCTAGAATCACTTACGATGTAGCAGTTTTCCGACGTTCTACGACCAGTTAATAATACTGAACCATTTTTGTTTAAAATTTCACACCCTAGGTTAGAAAATTTAATATTATAATTTTTATCACATATTTGAGAAATGCTTAACAAGTTATGTTTTAACCCTTCAATGTACAAAACATTCTCAAATAAGGAGAGGTTAAAAAGTTGAACCGTACCTTGGCCAATAATCCTGCAGTTGCTGCCATCACCGAATGTGACTGAACCATCAGCCATGTCTTTGAGATTGGTGAATAGACTTTTATCACTAGTCATATGCCTTAAGCATCCATTGTCTAGGTACCACTTTGAATGGCTTAAAGCTTTGAAAGCTATGTGGGCAACTAAGCTAGTAACCTTAGGAACCCATTTCATAACTGTTTTGGGTTTAGGAGTATAGTTGGTCTTCTTGTATTTGTAATTGTTGCAGGAATGACCAACTGAGTTAGATTTTAAGAGCTCCTTAAGCAAATCAACTATTTTTTCAGCCAAAGGGTTTTGATTCTGATTTTTATAGTTAATATAATTACTTTTAGGTTTGAAAGATTGAAAAGTTTTAACATTTTTACAAAACTTTTGATTTGAACTTTTTCCTTTTGAGTTTGAAGATTCTCCTTTCACAAACTTAGGAAAAGTATTCTTCTATTTAGGAGGAACACTTTTATCATAGCCCAAACCGGATCGGTCGCCACATTTTCTTGATCCAGACAAAAGTTTTTCTAACTTTGGATCACCTTAGACATATCTCCATGTATCCTTTAAACTCAAAAGAGAAGAAACTTCAAGTTTAAGTTTTTCATTTTCAGATTTTAGGTTTTCAATCAGAGAAGTTTTGAACTATAAGTCACATTTTCATTTTTCAAAACAATATGAAATGTAGAATTTTTCTAAAACAAGCGATTCAAAATTTTCTTTAAGTTTTAAAAACTTTTCTTTTTGAAGTTTTAGTTTTACGGTAATTTTACAACTTTCCTTGTATAAGGCATTGTAAACATCTTGAAGATCTTCTTCATTTTCATAATCATTGTTTAGATTTTCTTCACTTGTTGAATCATCGTTATCTGAAAAAGTGAATTTGGCTAGAGTCATAAGGGCTTTAACTTCACTGCCCGACTCGGTTTCAGAATCTTCTGATTCAGAAGAGGCTTCAGAATCAGAGGATTCATCCCAAGTAGCCAACATACTCTTCTTTTTGGGTTTGTCCTTTTTAGGACACTTGTTTGCTAAATGCCCATATTCTTGGTAGTTGTAACATTAACTATCTTTTAAAGATTTTCAAGTTTTGGTTTTAAATCTTTTCTTATCATTTGATTTTTGAAAGTCAACCCTCTTTTTACTTTTGAAAATCTTGTAAAACTTTTCTGCTAAAAGAGCCATATCATCTTCAGAATTTTTTAAATCAGAATTTTCTTGAGAAATACATTTAGAAGATTTAAGAGCGATAGATTTGCCTTTAAGAGCTTTAAAGTTTAACTCATAGGTTTGTAAAGAACCAACTAGTTCTTCTACCTTCATATTGTCCGTATCACGAAGTTCCTGGATTGTGGTTACCTTAGAATTGAACCGTTCAGGAAGTGAGCGTAGTATTTTTGCACACACTTTACTTTTTGAGATTTTATTGCCAAGATCCCACATAGAGTTTATAATGTCATTTAATCTTGTATAAAAGTCCATAAACATTTCGTTTTCTTCCATATGAATTTCCTCAAATTTGGTTGTGAGGAGTTGGACTTTAGATTTCTTGACAATTGAAGTACCCTCGTGTGTCATTTCTAAAATATCCCAAGCTTACTTTACAGTATCATAGGATATAATTCTTTTGAATTCATCTGATGATAGTGCGCAAGTGATTGCATTTAGTGCTTTTGCATTGGCACTACTCTCACTTTTCTGAACTGTGGTCCAAGTGAAATATGGTGAAACTTTTATTGATTTTGAACCATCGATACCAGTTACTTCAGTGGTAGGGGGTTCCATTCAGTCACTGTGGCTTGCCACATGCTCTCATCCATGGATTTAAGGAAAATCCTCATCTTGGCTTTCTAATAGGCATAATTAGAGCCATGAAATGGTGGAGGCCTAGTGACTGAAAGGCTATTAAAATTTGACATCTTATAAATAGCTTAGATCAATTAGCTCATGAAATAAATCCAAATATAAAGAATTAGAATGAGCTATTAGGCTTTAATACCACTTGAAAAGGCCTAGCTATATGTCCTAGAGGGAGGGGGGGGGGGGGGGGGAGTGAATAGGACTATGCCAAATTTAAAATAATAACAGCGGAATAAAACAATAAGATAGCCAAGAACAGGAAAGATAATAATTCACAATACAAAATGTAAAGCAATCACAAAATCTAGTTGTTCTAAGGACAACCTTTCACCATAAAAACCAAGGGTTTATGGCAGGACAACCTTACTAGAACAATTAGAGAATTAAAAGCTAAAACTGTAAAGGAACAGAAAAGAAATAGTAAGAATTGAAATCTAAACTATTACAACATTCCCCAAGTGCTTGAAATGTAAATATTACAACATTCACATCCACACATACATCCCACAATTTTGAATGATAAATGATATAGAAATTAAGCAAACATTTAAACCACAATACACAAAAAATTATAGTGGTTCGCCTGTGTGTTCAACAACTGTTAAACAACAACCACATAGATTGCTACTCCACTATCTTCACACAGGGGATATTAGCGTTCACTATGAAAATAGGTTTCACAGGTTCACCTAAAACCTTTACAATTGTGTCTTTCAATGGGCTTACACAATTCAAAACCCCACTTCTGAGTTTTCCTGGCTCTCCTTAGATAACCAATAGATTGAGATTTTTTTGGCTTAGTCTCAAACAAAAACCAAAATGAAGGAAATTTACAATACAGTAAAATACCTGGATTTCTCCTTTTGTAACGGCCCGAAAGAACCAATCGGAGTAGAAGTTCGAATGTGGAGTTTAATGTCCAATACTCACTTTGAAATGGTTCTAAGTTCTAATTGATTTTAAATTAAATCCAATTAGGGCTAGCTCTATTTGATTATGATTCCAAGAAGTGCAATATCTCAATTCCTCTTTCAAATTAGATTAGAATGCAGAAATAAAATCAAATAAGAAAAAGCTAACAAAAGAGAATATTAAATATGCATAATTAGCTTAAGAATGAATACAGACTTATCTCAGAGTGATGCCTTGATTTTACTTGAATTGCTTATAAAACTCTGAAATTCGTCGTCTATTTATAGTTGCAAAAATCGCATCTACGATTGGTCCTGAGGACACTACGACTGGTGGTAGACCGAACAGATTTTTGAAATTTTAAGCGCGATCGGATAAAATCGTTTCACGACTGGTCGTAGGGTGTTCACGACTGGTCGTGAGCCCTCCACGACTGGTCGTGAGCATCCCACGACTGGTCCTTAGGTACCTGATTTGATGTGCACGATTAGTCCTAGAATGAGTCGACACTATTCCTACGACTGGTCGAGAAGTCTTCAGGACTGGTCGTAGCTCAACCAAAAAATTCTAAAAAATTGCAACAACGTACGACTAGTCTAGGAATTTCTTGGACTGGTCGAGCCAGAGCTAGGACTAGTCGAATAGAGTTCAAGACTAGTCTTAGAACAGACTAAACATCTATAAAATGATTCAATTTGAATTATGTATACAAAATGACCTATCCTAAGGTTAATCATACCTTGAAAGTGAGGTATGAACATTGAGACTTCATTTCTTCAGATGATAGTTGACCTTTGAAGCTTAAGATCTCTCTACTTAATGTAACATTGAGCTTGTGATCTTCTAGAGCTTGAATTATACTTCATCTTGCGTTGTACACTAACTTGAGTCTTTGAACAAGATCACTTCTTTTGTTGTATCTTGTACTTGCATTTCTTGAAATGGTTTGAAGTAGTTGTTCGTTCTTGACTTGAAGCAAAGTATTTAGAGAGGTGATGTAGTGTCTTTATCATATATACCAATGAGCTACATAAGACATAGATTGATGCTTTGGCACCACAAAATTTGACAACCATAGGAGCATAAAACCATAGCACTTACAGTTTATCATTTACACGACCCTTGTAACGATCCGAGTCTTCTCTTCTCCTTGTTTCTTGTCTGTTGTGAAAGGTGTCTCTTTTCTTTTTCCAATCAATAATATTTACCATTGATTTATTTGATCCTCTTCTTTCTATTTTGTTTTGAAATGCTGACATTTTTCTAGCCATCAACTCCAATGCATGTGCTTTTGTAGTGAGATCTAGGAAGGTCTTTATGTTAACGCTTATGAGTCCGAACGCGATTCCTGTTTCTATAGAGTTTAGGCACATCTTCACCTGTTTCTTTTCTTTGGATAACTATTTGCATGAAGCTCCCAAAGTTTTTCATCTATCAATGAATTTCTCTATGCGTTATGACTCTAGTAGTGGCTCAAGACTTTTCACTTCCAATCAATACGGGTTGATTCTTATGACTTAGAGATTGGTTACCGGCATATTCTACCAAAAATCTAGTTGGTGTAAAGTAAAAGATCGTCTTTCTTGTAACAGTTGCCATTGGTTGCAGCTTGAATGTATGTAATATATCATCATTCTTTTGATCGTTGCTTAACTTTACTCTTCGATCTTTGCTTAGTTTTTGCATTAGGGCTTTGCATTGATGCTTTGTGGGTGGAGCATGGAGCTTTATAATAGAGCTTTATTGCTGATTTTATCCCTTTTGATTGGGTGAGATCTTCTCTAAGAATCTTCACAATCAAAACTATTTCACCTTTTGGCTATAACAATAATTCGATCGCCATAATACTCCTAGGCTTGAGCATTATCATATAATAGTTCAGCCGTAGTAATGATATTGGCTCCAATGTTGACCTACAAAATTGATACTGACAATTATTATTTTAGAAAATTAACAATTACCTTTTTCGAGATATCGCATGGCTGTTCGGAAGGATATGTTTAAAAAGAATATTTAGAAATCGTGTTTTTCTCTGATTTCTCTATTCATTGAACATTCTTCATTCTTGCTTCAACAAAGAATGAAGGTTCATGAAGACATATGGCCGAAATAATGCTCATCCTATGTTATGTTGTTTGCATTCTCGAAAAATCATCAATACTCTGGACTCGCTGTTCTCCCCTTTTTTTTTATCATGCTCTCTTTCATATGTCATCGTAATCGCACATTTCTATCTTCTTAATCACTGTTTCTTTCATCATCGTGAACATAACTTGACCCGATCCAATTCTCATAGAAGATATCAATATGATGCCTCCAAGTCTTTCCATCGACTAATGATTTCATCATCTTATTCGTCTTTCTTATTGGTGAGTAAAAACCAATTCAGTCAAACTGAATTCTCTGGTCTCGTCTATCTTTAATCGTAACTGCTTCAACTTTCTCTAGTATTTTATGTAGTGGTGATTGTGTATTGTCGATGTAATTTTGCGCGAATCCGTTGAATATGAAGTAAACATTCACATTAGTTGGAGAAAAGCTATTGCGGTTGTGTGAGGATGGAATACCTATTGTTCAAAACAGAGTATCAGTTATTTTAATTAAATAAAATTGTTCTCAGTTTGAAATGAAGGGGAGGATGTTCTCGTTGAGAGTTGCCATTTTGGCATCAATATGATGTCAACTAGTGATAAAAGTTCTCTAAATATTTTCTAAGTTTATCATTGAATAATAACAGTCCCTAGCAAAGTCGCCATTTTGTTTCAACAAGAAACGAATGTATTTTGATAAGGGAATTATCATTCAATAATTAACAAAGAAAATAGAAGAACATTCATCATCATAAATATCATTAATTATAAGTTTCAATTACATCCTTGTGTTTTCCTTGATTCTGAAACAAAGTACAATGAATATGTGCATTTAAAGAAATGATAATCAATTCAATAGCAATTTTGATAGCATTTCTGCGTATTTGGTGTCCGTTAAAGTGATAAAGGAGTTGTGCAGGTACAAAATTCTTTACTTCAAGTTGACATTTGAGAGGTGTATGCATAAAAAATCGAACTGCGAAGGGAGCCCTCAAAATTGTAAAGCACAGGACTGTGGAGGCCTTTTATTGCACGACCGCGCAACAGACCCATCAAATCCGCGCAACACTATTCACCACGCAACACTATTCAACGCGCAACACTATTTACTCGCATTACTATTCACTGTGCAACACTATTCATGTGGTTCCTTCTCTCTCTGGAATTTCTGATGATGTAAATGAGAGGGGGAGGGAGTATTTATTGGCTTTCACATGTGCGAGGCTTCAATTTTTATGCCATGGGCCCTATTCTGCGCAACACTATTCACCCATGCAACTATTCATCCATGCAACACTATTCACCTGAGCAACTATTCATCCACGCAACACTATTCACCCCGCCTAACATTATTCATCCCGCGCAACTATTCATCGTAGCACTATTCATCTGGGCAACTATTCATCACAACACTATTCATCCGTGCAACTATTCATCTCACGCAACTATTAATCATGACACTATTCATTGCGGCACTATTTATCGCGGTAGATTTTCTAAAGAGGGATGATAGAGAGAGGGCCACGTAATTGGTAGGGCTGCCTATCTTGGATCCTTGATGGGCAACAAACCAAACTCTTATCGACTTGTGTATTTTTTGTGCCCCAACAATAGATTTTTTTTGGAAAGGTACTTGCATGGGTATTAGTTGTTGGAAAATGGAAATATTTTATTCAAGATGCCCAATTTACTAATACATCCATTCAAAAAATTAGAAATTAAGAAGCTTGTTATTTCCACATGCATGTGGGAGCTGAACACTATTTGCATGCAGATGCATTTGTCACAATGTGAGATGTGTGTGAGATCTGAACTTTCCATCTATTGAGTTACACTTTCTAGGTAGAAGATCTAAGCATTATTTTCAACATGATGGAAAGATCATATTAAGGCGATCATTCATTTGTCTTGTTTGTTTGTGGGAACTAAAAACATACATGTAAAAATCTACACTATTTTGTTTGACTTACTTCTTGACAAGTTTGTTCTCTTAAACTTACAGACAAAGACTTCAGCAGTGACCATTGTACATGGGTACCAACATTTCTTAGTTGAAATGACGTGTGGATAAAAAGGCTGGAGATAGCTATATTGGCCAAGTTAGGAGTGGAGAATGTATTTAGACAATTTTCAACTTATTGTTGTAAATATTATGTATCCTTAATAAAGTAGTACAATATTTATTTAATATTCATTTTTAATTGTATTGAAACATTCTTTCAGTTTCAAATATTTTAAAAAATATAGGTTCCAATCGAATTTTTTTTACTAGCTTTTGCCAGTAATTGCACGGCTTTTATCGACCCTTCCTAAATAAGGGTTCAAAACCGTTTATAAATAAGTAAAAATATTGTTCCAAAAGTTAAAAAGGGTTTAGAACCGTTATGAAATTCAACATTTGCGACAATTTTCAACCGCCCTTAAATTGGAAATTTAAGACGGTTTTCAACCGTTCCTAAATTGAAAATTTGCGATGGTTTTCAACCGTTCCTAATTTTTTGTGATGCCCTATTTAAGAACGGATGAAAACTATTCCTAAATGGTTTAGAAACTGTTTTTAACCATTCCTAAATAGGGATTTTGGTGTAGTGCGAGGTCACGTGCATTTTCGTTTGGTTCACACATGGGAACTCGTGATCGGGGTCTTTGTACTCGGGTGCCGATTTTTGGGGCGTTACAATTCTTTACTAAGAACACAAAGATTACCATGGCCGATCTAGCATGGTTCTTACAGTTGTTTGGGGAATCATGTGAGTATTATAATACACGGTTCAAGCAGGCGAAGAGTCGTTGTAAAGTTGTCATGATCGAGGCTGAGTTTGTGCAACTGACACAAGATGGGCTCGAATATAAGTTTGTTGTTTTGTACGACTTGACTAAAAACATTTCTCATTATAAAGAATGTTAGTGCATTTATTTTTGCACCCTTGTTTGTCAATTACATGAGCTATTGTGTCTGAGTCAATTGAGCCTTTGGAAAGTGAAGACCAAAGACACAAGTGGAGTAGAAGCATCAACTAGCATATATAGGTAAAAGATATGCCTTGGTTACCCTAACCCTTGACCAAAACAACCCCATGGCCTCTAGATGATCTTGCATAAATTAGAAATATTAATTTGATCATCCCTTAGCCTTAGGAGAACAAGAAAAACATGATAAGGAAGTCTAGAAGAGGTGTAAATCTGTTGTGTAGAAGATAAACCAAACCAACAGATTCCAAGCTATGTTCGTTGGCATCGAGCTATCATCGAAGGATGACATCGATTGAGAGTTAGGGAAGTCTAGCAACCAAACTGGAAATTTTGTTGGAATTCTCGATGACATCGAGGTCCCTTCGATGGCATCAAAATTTAAGTTTCGATAGGATCAAAATCCCCTCAATGGCATTGGTTTGAGATCCAAATTTATCCAACAAGGTTTTTTAAAATTTCCCTTGATTTTCTTGATGGAATCGAAGCCACTTCGATGTCATCGAAGTACAATTTTTGATGCAATCGAAGATCATATCGATGCAATCGAAATGGGTCTAAAATTGTCCAACAAGCAAACATGATTTTTAGCTGAAAATCTCGATGGCATCGGGGAGCCATTCGATGACATCAAAGGAATCCTCAATGGGTTTTGGAGCTTAAACTGTTTATAAAGGGCATTCGGTTCTTGGGCTTCATGATGGGTTTTTGGAGAAACTAGAGGTAAGGTGTTCTCATAGGCAAATCCCTCACCCTAAGCCTCTATTCTTATGAGTTTCAAGCAATCTCCCTTAAGATTTCAACTCTAATGAGGATTCCAACCTCACTATTGGAGATGTGCTTGAACTCCTCCATTTCATAAAGTTTGTACTTAAGCATCTTAGTAAATCATTGTCCAAATCTTCTAGGAGACTCATCTGGTTGAATCCCCTCGGAAACCAACTACCTATTAGATATAGGAGATTCAACCCACTCCTATCACATTGGGCATCTCATTGGAGCATCTACAATAAGGTCATTGATCCTAAAGCTGAAGATGTGACAAAGCAGCAGAAACGTGATTGGGGGAGCATCTCATTGAAGCATCTACAACAAGGTGATTGATCAACAAGCTAATGCTTCTACAACATGCACCTATTAAATAAGGAAGTTCTCTCTATGCTACTACTTCCCTTCAACATCAATAGATGCACCTTTAATGGTGAAAGGTACGCTCAATAACTCTTTACGCTAAATCGTTTCTACAAAGACTCAGATTCCTAAATTTGGCATCGGAGGGTCCCTTGCATTAGCTACGGTCTTCCTTATTTCGTTCTTTGTACAGGTATTTGAGGGTCCAAGAAGGGTTAACCAGAAAACAACATCAACATTTGGTGCCATTTGTGGGAACGACAACGAAAGTCATCTTCATTGCTTCATAAATTTAACAATGGCAAAAGGGAAAAAGAAGGCTCAAGCCTCCTCCATTACGGTCGACCATTCACTAACAGAGCAGCCTGGTAGCCATCGAGACTCTACCTCCCAACTACAAGCTGACTCTATACCCATGAGACAGGTACAACGGTCCTGTAATAGGGGAGGACGGCTAAAGTCCCTTAAATAACAGGTTGAAGTATTAAACAATAACATGAACTCTATGAGATAATAACTGGAGCAACTGTAGCCTCGATGTGCACTGGGGATCGAGCAAGAAGCTGAGCAACCGGTCCAGAATCCCCCTTAGCTTTCTAGCACGCCTGCTACCTCCCACAAGAGCTAGCAACTTGGGTCGGCAAAGCCAACACCCTCTCATGTCTCCGGTACTGCAGCTCTGCCTGCTTCAGACCTTCATCATGAACTGGACAGGAAGAAGCACAGCAAAGCTCCCAAGGTATCTATTGAAGTTATGGTTGAAAGCGGCGAGCCATGGGAGGCCGAGTTGAAAGATTTATGTGGAAAAAATGGTGACATATACAAGCCTACTGAGGATATGCTCCGACTTCAGTTGAATAAATAATGGAGGAAATCGAGCCTCCATTTACCGCCGACATTATGCAAGCACAACTGCCGAACAGGTTCCGTATGCCACAAATTGTTCATTTTTTCAGAACCACTGACCCAACCGAGCATTTGGAGTCATTCAGGGTCTAGATGGAGCTCCACAATGCATCTACTATGATCATGTGCCGTGCAT
Source organism: Magnolia sinica (assembly GCF_029962835.1). Lineage (NCBI taxonomy): Eukaryota > Viridiplantae > Streptophyta > Magnoliopsida > Magnoliales > Magnoliaceae > Magnolia > Magnolia sinica. Next base: position 51,602,336 of record NC_080585.1, on the reverse strand, counting down.
TTTCATTAACTCTAACAGGAGCAGCTTGGAAGTGGTTCAGGCAATTAAAACCATAATCGATTAGTTCCTTCTCCCAGCTCAGCAAAGTTTTTATCTTGAAGCAATGCAAGTGTGGGCGCACTCTGAAGAGATCACTCTGACAACAATAATGGGGTCTTAAGAGACCCCAACTTCCACTTCTCGCTTAACAATAATCCTCCGACGACAATGGTTGACCTTCTGAACAAGTCGCGGAAATATTCCAATGCCTAGGAAGCTTCTACCCTATGAAAGGACGCGAGAATAAGAGTGGCAACCAAAGGAAGACATCGACTCAGCCAACGAAAGTAAGAAAAGGAAGGACGACCATGAAATTGTGGTTTAGATCACTGATACTGAAGAATGAGTATAAGATAATGTCCTAGAGGGGGTGAATAGGACTTTTTAAATATTTTGCCTATTTAAAAACTCCTAATTACCTACTTAAACAATCATTTAGTTTAAATCAAGTATGACAATATAAATCTAAAGGCTTCCAAACCAATAGAGGATCTAATTACAAAGGCGACTCAAGATATACAAATAGATCAACTAGCCTATAGTAATGTGAGCTTGTGTGTGGAATGTGCTACTATCAATCTTAAGCATTCATTTAATCATGCATAAACAATCAAGCATTCAAACTTAAATAATCATGATTAAATAGATGCGCAAATGATAATTCTAAACACAAGCATGTATAGTGGTTCGATTACTTGCCTACTCCACTCCCAATAGCCGCACTCTCTCCTAGAGTGTGTCAGATTTTACTATGAATAGTTTTAAATCTGGTTCACCATTAACCTTTATAGCCCTACACAAAGGACTCAACAATTTATGCTCTCCACACGAGCAAAGATCCTACACTAAGAACCTATGTTTAGGCCCACAGGCCAAGGTCCCACTCTAGGCACCTCTGTTTAGGCCCACCGGCCAAGGTCTCACATAAGACACCCACGTTTAGGCCCACCGACCAAGGTCACACATAAGGCACCCACGTTTAGGCCCACTATCCAAGGTCCCACACAAGGCACCTACGTTTAGGCCCACCGGCTAAGGTCCCACACAATACACCTACACGAGTTTGTTGATATCAAACTCTTAGCCTCAATCCTACACGAGGATAGAGACTAAACTTTGGATTCTTAGTAATGACACTTACTTGTCGAAATGAGTCCTCTCATGTAGCTTGTCTTGGGTTGCTTGATCTTCGCTCTTACGTGCTTAAATCAGCTCCTTGATGCTCCCTCGATCGTTATGCTGTAGTTTACCTATTGCTTTAGATTCACAATCAAGAACCTTGCAAATGGTGTTCCTATTAAGGTAACCAAGGTAATAGGAGTTGGTTGAATCTCTAACGAAGGTTATGAATGGATTTTGTAAGAGATTCAACTGTTGGATGCACTAGAGTATGGTTGAGACTAAGGATATAACTATAGGTTTGGTCTCAATACTCTAGTAAAGGCTTGAGATCATGTTCTTTAATAAAGAGAGCTTTGAATGCTCATTGAGATGATGAATCATAATGAAAAGAACATGAATCTCATGTGTGTTGGAGCATAAAAAATTGATTAAGAAACAAACGAAGTGAAGAGAGAAAGAAACTACAGTAAAAAGTCACAAAAGACTTGAATTGCGCGGACTTAGCTAGTTGTACGGAGCATGAGTTGCGCAGAAGATTAGAAGAAAGAAGATTAAAGAAAAAGATTGAAAAGTTGAGTTACGTAGGGCAGCAAGTTGTGCGAGGGATTAAGTTGCGTGGACTTAAGCAACTCACCACGGTTGGGCGGACCTACGCAACTCATCAGTGTGATTCGTGCAAATTGTGTTGAATAAATGCGAAGTGGGGTCCACAACATGAAATTCGAGGGCCCACTGGTGTAGAAGCCTATAAATACCCCCTTCCCCCTTCATTTGGGGGATTTAAATTTCTTCAGAAGATTGGTACCTCTGACAGGTATCACAGAGAGGAGAGGGGGATAGCCAAAGGCCAGACCACGCAACTTTCTGAGTTGCGTGGGCTTGCGCAACTTCTCGAGCGCAACTCGGTGCTGAGTTGCGCGGATGACTGATAAAGGGCTTATTTTCTGACATTTTTGAAGAAGTCTTCTTCAGGATGTTTCAGTATCTTGTCAAATTATTCATAAAGACGTATATGTGGAGGAAGATTCACACAACTCATCTCTTATGGAGACTTGAATGATATGAGCCAAAATGCTGTCGAAATTTACATTTGAATTCATTTAACATTTGCATTTTCTTTATCTTAGAAACAAAGGATAGAAAGGATGTAAACGAAGTCAGAACATAAAGAAGATATGATGATTATTCTCTTCACTGTATTCCTTTGTCAATATTAAGTGAGATAATTCCCCAAATCAAACACTTTTCGTTTCTGGTCGAAACAAAATGGTGACTCCACTAGGGAATTATTTTATTATCTTACTTAATATCGACTTTGGGAACTATTTAGAGAATTTCATCTTAGTTTCACGTTATATAGACGCCAAAATGGCGACTCTCAATGGGAATATCCTTCCTTTCTACTCTAAGATAAAGCGTATTTGTAAATAAATACTAATTAATGTTATTTTGTCCTCTGACAGAACTACTCTGCAGTAGACATGTTCAAATTTCAACCAATGGCAATCGCTTCTAGCAAAACAACTTTTTACTTCATTCCCACTGGATTCGTAGTGGAATACGCTCACAATCATTCTCCGAGTTCGAAGGATCAACTGATCCCAAGTACGTCAACACTGACTGAATGTAATACTTTGCAAGTTGTCGCCATAGTTATATCTGTATCACCTCTCTTGCAAGATGAAGGTGACGAATGGATTGTTGTTTCCAGTTGGAGGTTGAAGGCCCGAAATCGTGCAGCTGCTAAGTCAATTCTCCCACAGATGTCCAGAGGCCCAATGACAAGAAATGCGGTGAGAAAGAATCCTGCGCTTTCTCCTTTGACACTTTATCTAGGGAGATCCCCTTATTCCCTAACATTACAAGACTTTCCAACCTTGCCCGTTGCGAATGCCAGATGGACAAGAAGAGCGAAGGGTAAATCACCTATAGAAGATTCACCATCCTTTACATCTCCACAAGCAATGCCTCTGGTAGTCATGTTACAATTAGTCGAATCTTGTGAAAATACAAGGGAATTTAGTGAGACTTCCCTCTTATCGAGCTCTATCACTCCAATGCACTCGTATTCTGCTTCGACAACAGTTTCGCTAAAGAGCGAAAAAGCTACCATATATATGACAGGGATGAATCAGGATCCATTATCGAATGTCAATGAGTGTATGACTGAGATGGCGCAAACTCAGAGGATTCTAATGGAAGAATGTTGGAATCTTTGAGAAGCCTTAGCGACTCTCGCCCACAATGTGGCTCAAGTTGTGGCTCCACCAATAATGGCCATAGTAAATGGAAACGAGCAACGGCCTAAAGGGTCGCAACCTCCGAAGATAGGATCACATGACTCTACACCTGCCATGAGTGCAGTAACCCAAGAAAAAATGTGGCAAGTGGTTAAAGAAATAGTCAGGGAATGCAAGCATACTGGAAGATTCTGCTATAGAACACTGTATTCGAGAGAGGTTGAGGACATACCATTTCTGGCTAATTTCAAGCATCTAGACTTTCAAAAATTCAATGAAGATGGGTCTTCGGAAGAACACTTAATGTACTTCATCACCACGATGGGTAATTTTTCCACAATTTTACAATACTGCTTGTGACTATTTGGTTCCTCGTTAACAGGAACAGTATTTCGATGGTATTCCAACTTGGCACCGAAGTTAATACGGACTTGGGAACAAATGCAGGAGGCTTTCATGTCGAATTTCTTCTCATCAGATTGCGATGTTAGTATTACAGAATTAGCAGCTGTGCGGCAAAGAGGGAACGAACCTATGGAGAAATTCATTAATAGATGGAAAACTTTAGGAGCATCATAGTTGCCTGAAGAGAAAGAACAGGTGAAGATGTACTTAAATTCTATGGAAACAAGAATCGCGTTCGGACTCACAAGCGCTAACCCAAGAACCTTTCGTGACTTGGCTACAAAAGTGCTTGCGTTAGAGTTAATGGCCAGGAAAATGCCAATCTTTCAAAACAAAGTAGAAAGAAGGGTATCAAATAGATCAATGGTGAATGTCATTGATCGTGAAAAGAAAAGTGATGGATTCTAAAATAGATAAGTGAAATTACAGTAATGACCGCTCTAGTAGAAGTAGGAATAGGTCAAAGTGCCCTAGAGGCGGGTGAATAGGACTTTATAAAATTTTATGACAATTTAAAATCCCATTAACCTAATCTTGATCTAATATGGAACTATCAAGATAACTAAAATTTAACTTTAAAGGCTTCTAAGCCAAATAAAAGGATCTAATCACAAGACTATTCAATATTTAACCAATATATAAACTTAGTCTATGATGGATGAACTATGTGACTGTGTGTGTGGGATGTGATTCTTATCAGTTCTAAATAATCATATTAACATGCTTCATGAGAATATTCAAAGTAAACACAATAAAGTAATATGCAAATAACAATCCCAAACACGGTTATTTATAGTGGTTTAGCTACGTGCCTACTCCACTCCCGGCGGACGCACTCAACCCTTGAGTGTAATGGATTTCAACAACAGAGGTTTTAAATCAGCTCACCTCTAATCTTTACAACCTACACAAGGTTGACTTTAGGACCTACACAAGATACCTAAGACATGCCTACACAAGACACAAGTTTATGCCCTACAAAGAGCAAAGGTCAACACGAATCACCTAAGTTTTATGCCCTAAACAAGAGTAAAGGATCCACACAAGGAACCTCCGTTTTAGGCCACACAGGCCAAGGATCCACACAAGGAACCTAGGGTTTTAGGCCACACAGGCCAAGGATCCACACAGGGAACCTAAGGTTTTAGGCCACTCAGGCCAAGGATCCACATAAGGAACCTATATTTATGCCCTACACAAGAGCGGTCAACACACAACACCCATACGTACTCTCCCGTCGGAGGCCTCCTATGAGGACTTGAAAGGGGTGAGATGTACCTGTGACTCAATCCTACACAAGGAATGATCAACAGGGTCTCTGGACTCTAATGACTTACATATAAGTAGATGAGCCCCATTAAGCACGTTGATGAAGATCTCCTCCTTGATTATGAAGATTCTTCAGCTCCCTTGATCCCCAACACTTGATGATGTTTTAATAAAGGCGACGGTTTGGGTCAAGGTTATGTTGGAATCCCACTTTAATAAATGTTTTCCTATTTTAGAGGAGTGATTCCAAGCATTCAAGCTATCCCAACTCAATAATTTGCCATTAAGATAGCAGTTGGATGATCCTTGAATGGGAAAGTTCATTCCTCAATCCACTCTATTGAATATCAATGATGAGGGTGGATTGAAGTATGAACTTCCATGAGAAAATGAGCTTAGGGTAGGTAATATGCAAAAATCTCTCAAAGATCTCTCTATTTTTCTCTATCTAGCAACCAAGGGCAAGCTCCCCTTACATAGGCAAAAATATCCAACGATAATAAAGATGTCAGTTTCTGACTGAGTTCGATATCATCGGACCTACTTCGATGTCATCGAACGTATACTTTCGATTCTATTGAATCAAAGTTCGATGATACGAACTCAACTGAAGTATATACCTGGACCTTTTTGACTGAAGATCTATGTCATCGAACATTCGTCGATGTTATCAAATTTTGAATTTTAGTATCATCAACAGTGGTTTTGATACATCAATATTTTCAATGAATATTTTAAGAGAGCTTGCTGGACATGAACAGGCTGACTTCGATGTCCTTGAGCCTACTTCGATATTATTGGATTTTAAATGTCGATGATATTGAACCCTAGTTCAATACATCGATCTTTTCAGAAGATTTTCCTTGAGAGATTGCTAGACATTCCTTTGTCTGAATTGATGTCATCGACCTAGTTTCGATATGATCGAGATTTGAATTTCGATGTTGTCGAGGGTAGCTCGATTCTTTGATCATATCCAGATGATTTTCCTATCAAACTTGCTGGTTATGACTTGTCCGAATTTGATGACATCGAATCTCCCTCGATGTCATCGAGATTTGAATTCCAATGTCATAAAGGCTAGTTTCGAGTTATCGACAAAATTCTCGATTTACCTTTGAAGCTTGCTGGAACAGACTAGCCTATATTCAATGACAACGATCCTTGCTCGATGTCATTAGAATTTGAATTCCGATGTCATCGAAGCTTGGTCGATTCATCGAGAATATTGTCCAAATATCATGTTGGTTGCTGGACATAAAAGACCTCAATTCGATGTCATCGATAATATATCGATGTCATCAAAAACAATTGTTCGATATCATCGATGTAAGCTCGATACATCGAAGAAAGCTGAAAACTTAGAGAATTTTCCTATTTACAAAATCAGTTTTCATACATATACTCCTATGTTGTTCTAAGCTTTTTAAGGATTTATATACCTGGTGTTTTGAGACATGGGATGTGAGGCTAAGTTTACCTATGATGAGCTTTGAATGCACATCCGGTTGAGGCAATGTCTTGAACAATCTTCATATGGGGCCCACTTGGCTTATCGACTCAACACTCACGCTAATTGACAAACCAGGATACTTTCAACAAGAAGGGAGGAAAAGAGAAGATTCAGATCACTACAGAGGTTGTGCGAATGATAAATGATCTTGATTATATGACTCTCATAAAGAGTATTCTTTCAAGAAAGAAGATGTTTTGCCAATGATGGAGCAACTACTGACTGCTGGAACTATCAAGTTACCTCAACCCAAATATCTGAAGGAAGTTGAGATGATGAAAGAGAAGAACTATTGTCATTATCATCGTTTCCTAGGACATCCTATGGAAGCTTGCTTCACATTTGTTAGAGCATAAAAAATTCAATGGAGAAAGGAAAAGAAGAATGTTTAAAAGAGAAGAAGAGTAGGAAAAGGACCGAGTTGCACGGGTCATGAGTTGCCCAAGGATCGAGTTATTTGGGTCATGAGTTGCGCAGGGATCGAGTTGCATGGGTCACGAGTTGTGCAGGGATCAAGTTACGCGAGTCACTGAGTTGCACGGGTCCGCGTAACTCGCCATAGGATATGTTGAGTCGGTGATGCGAAGTGCGGTCCACGGCACAGGATTCGAGGGCTTACATGTGCGGAAGCCTATAAATACCCCGTACCCCCCTCATTTACATGATTGGATGTTCAGAAGACCAGTGCCTCTGACAAGTTTTGGAGATGGAGAGAAAGAGAGGGAGTGCAGAGTGCAGAAGGTCGGCCCGCTCCACTCCTTGTGAGTTACGCGGGCCTGCGCAACTCCTCGGCCCACACAACTCATGGGAGAGTTGCGCGGGTACTCTTTGAGGCAACATTATGTTGCATTTTCTCAAGTCCTTAGGCCATTTAGGTGTTTCAAAGTGATTTAGACACTCCTTTATCATGTTAATGAGGGACGAAGTACACGGAAAGCTCGCACAACTCATATCCCCTGGAGACATGACTGATATGAGCCGGAATATTGCCGAAGTTTATATTTGAGCCTATTTAATACTTGCACTTTTGCATTTTTTAGAAATTCTATCTTGGAATCAGAGGATTAAAAGGATGTAAAGAACTCAGAATGAATAAATTCAATGATTGTTCTCTTAGTTCTTTCTTTTTGTCATTATTGAATGAGATAATTCTCCAAATCAAATGCTTTTCGTTTCTGGTTGAAACAAAATGGCGACTCTACTCGGGATCTTTTATCTTGCTTAATATTGACTTAAGAATGACTTAGAGAATTTTATCATTGTTTAGCATCATATAAGGCACCAAAATGGCAACTCTCTGCGGGAAACGTCCTTCCTCTCATCTCCGGGATAGAATAGATTTGTGAATAAATGCTAATTAAGTTCTATTGTTGATTTCTGACAGATGCAAGAGCAATAAACTGATAATGAACGTAATAATCATTCAAGAAACCACTGGTAAGAGAAATGGATGACGATCATTTGCTAAGGCGGACAGGGAAAGCCGCAGTAGTCACGTTACGCTTGGGCAAAAGGATAAAAAGTCCCCATAAACAGAACATCAAGGTAATAAGAAAAGAAACATTTGAAGAATGTGATAACAGTATAGAGAAAAGGGAAAGAACAAGGTTGAGAAGGTGACGTATGATGTGGTGAGTCATCTGAAAGGCATACTAGCTCGACTGAGTGTATACGACACGTTGTGACTGTCAAAAAATTCTCGATACAACCTAATTCTAGCTCTATCTGATAACGATGTCAGAAAAGCATTGCTCACAGAGATGGAGCACGAAGAGCAAAATAATTGCATGCCAGTCATTTCCTTCTCTGATAATGATCTAGTTTGTGGCGAAGAACATAACAGACCACTGATGGTTGTGGGCCATGTCGGTGGTAAGCAGATAAAATGAATAATGCTAGATAATGGGTCTATAGTGAACTTTCTACCATTAATGATGCTAAAAAAATTGGGATATCATCGTTCTCATTTGTGCCCTAGTGGGATGATGATACAAGGGTTTAATCAAGACGGATAGCGTGTGCTCGACAAATTCACATTAACATTGGAGATAGGGGAGCTAACGATAGATGTTGTTTGTCACGTTATCAACGCAGTAACAATGTATAGTCTCCTCTTTGGAAGACCCTAGATGCATCAATATGGCATTATACCATTGACCCTCCATCAATGCTTCAAGTACTGTAAAGATGGGATTCAATATAAGGTGATGGCAGATGCAAAGCCGTATATGGAAGCAGAGTCTTTCGTCACTGATGCCGGCTATTGTGATGAATTCGCCGTAGGAAGTAGAAAGGAAAACAATGAGAATAAAACATCAAGAGGCGAAATGAACACAGTGCAAAATAGACTCGCCAAAATAAAGTTATCTAAGAAAGAGAATGTGAAGCAGAAGTTTTATTTCACTCCAAGACATTTGATATGACCGGGGAAGCCTTCGCTGACAGTCAAATTACACGATGCCATTACCACATGCAAAAAGGAAGAAACCATTCCTAGTTATGCCTAAGAGGTTACACGTTGAAGCCAGTTTGAAGAACCCCGAGCCTATTGAATTTTATGCAGTCTCAGAGGCAAAGATAGAAGAAGGGATAGATAACAAAATGAACCCCACAAAATTAACACCTGAAGATATGGAAAGATATAGCTCTACTAGCAAAAAGATAATGAAGAACATGGGCTTCAATTGTGAAGAGCCGACTAGGTTGAACAGTGAAAAAGGTATCTTGACCCCGATCGAAATTGATGAAGAAAAAGGAGAGAAGTTCCACGGGTTGGGAGAAGAATCTTTGGTAAACATGATTACTGTGGAATCAGTAGATGGGGTGGAAACTGAAATGATCAAGCATCTTGAGGTGGCTCCAAAGTAGATAGAACACGAGGGTCAACGGACGATCGAAAGCTTACGGGAAATAAATCTAGGGACAAAAGAAGAACCCTGGAATACGTGTATAAGTGCCAGTCTCCCTGAATAAGAGGCTAACCAGTATATTAAACTGTTGAAAGAAAATAAAGATGTGTTTGCTTAGACATATGCAGAAATGTCAGGCATGGAACCATTAGTGGCAATGCATCGATTAAATATTTCTAAAGATAAGAGACCGATTAAACAAGCGTAGAGATGGTTCCACCCGAATTTGATTCTCTTGATTGAAGAAGAAGTGAATAAGCTAATTAAAGTTGGGTTTATCAGAGAAGTTAAGTATCTTAAATGGATATCAAACATTGTCCCAGTAAAGAAGAAAAGCAGTAAAATTAGAGTATGCATTGACTTTAGAGACTTAAATGAAGCATGTTCGAAGGATGATTTCCCAATGCCAATTATTGAGCTGTTAATTGACAGTATGACTAAGTACGTCGTTATGTCCTTTATGGATGGTTATGCTGCGTATAACCAAATAAGAATGGCCCCAGAAGATGAGAAAGCTATGACATTTAGAACGTCGTGGGAATTTACTGTTATAAGGTTATGCCGTTTGGTCTCAAGAATGCTAGCGCGACATATCAGAGGGCAATGCAGAATATATTCCAAGATGTGATCACAAGCATGTCGAATGTTACGTGGGTGATTTAGTGGTCAGGTCAAATGACCATGAGGAATATTGTGAACATTTGGTTTCAGTATTTTGTTGGCTCATAAAGAAGCAATTGAGGATGAATCAGTCGAAATGCGAGTTCGGTGTTTCATTGGAAAAGTTCCTCGGTTTTGTTGTTAGGCACAGGAAAATTGAAGTCGATCTGGAAAATATTAGAGCAGTTCAAGAAATGCCACCTCTAAAAATATTAAAAGAGTTGAAGAGTTTACAGGGAAAGTTGGCATATATTTGTCACTTTATCTCTAATCTTGCAGGAAGATGTCAACCATTTTCTTATCTAATGAAGAAAGGGGCGGAATTTGTATGGGATCAATCGTATCAAAACGTATTTGATTCTATCAAAGAATTGCTGAAACAGCCCCTAGTACTAGTGGCACCTATGAAAGGTAGACCCCTCATCCTTTATATTTTTATAGCAGAAAGTTCATTAGGAGCCTTGTTAATGCAAACAAATGAGCAAGGGAAGGAGATTGTGCTGTATTATCTGAGCAGAACTCTGATAGGAGCTGAATGCAACTATTCACCCATCAAGAAAGTGTGCTTAGATCTAATCTTCACAGTACAGAAATTAAGGCATTTCTGCCTCTCCCATGATATAATCTTGATCTCGTGAGCGGATCCCCTGAAGTTCTTGATGACAAGGCCGATGCTATCTAGGAGGTTGGCTAAATGGATGCTTTTACTGTCAAAATACATGATCACTTATGAACTGGCAAAAGAAGTAAAGGGACAAGCAGTGACAGATTTCTTAACAGCCCACCCTGTACCGGATAATGAAATGATCAGTGATGACTTTTCGGACGAGCAGGTAATGATGACAGAATTGCCTGGTATGTGGCAAATGTACTTTGACGGCACTTCTAGGACCTCAGGAACAGGTGCCAGGGTGATAGTTAGTAGTCTGCAAGGAGACTTGTTGCCATATTCCTTTACGTTAGGTGCAGCATGCACTAATAACAAAGTCGAATATTAAGCTCTCATTATAGGGATGGAAATAGCCCAAGAAATGAAGATAAAAGTGCTACGAATTTTTTGCTATTCTAAGCTAGTGATAAACCAGCTTACTATAGAATTTGAAATAAGGAAGCAAGAGCTCCTCCTGTATTATCATCGAGCGTAACAATTGTTGGAGCAATTTCAGGATGTTGAAATCAGGCATATACCGAGATTAAAGAATGCAAGGGCAGATGCCTTAGCTAGCTATCGTGCTAGGAAATGTCAAAGAAAAAGATGTCGTGGGTTTTATACGACATACAATAATATATCGCTATGGTATTCTGAACAAGATCATCACTGATAATGGGACTCCATTTAAGAAGAGAGGAATGGAGAAATTATGCCAGAAGTTCGTATCCAGCATTCATTCTTGACACCCTACTATCCGCTGGCTAATGGGCTGGCTGAAGCATTCAATAAGATGATTGTGAAGATATTTAAGAAAATAGTTGTAGGAAGTAAGCGTGATTGGGATGAGAAGTTGCAAGAAGCCCTATGGGCCTATCAAACTACTCATCGTATTGCTACGAAAGCAACGCCATATTCTTTGTTTTATGGAGTTGACTACGAAAAGAGCATCACGTGCACCCAAGTGGGCAGTGACCTATGTCGTCTGTACAGCTTCAGGCAGCGTCATGTGGGCAGCCAGAGAGCACCCCCTCGTGAATGGGTCTGACCTTGCAGACGAAGGAAAAGTGAGCCTCGGAAGAAAGATGACTCCCTAGATCCCTGGTTTGAATTCAGTAGTAACCCTTGAGGATAGGTCTCTGAAGCAAGATGACCCATCATTGATGGACTGACGCCCTTGGATTTAGTACCCCACAGTAGCCCTGTGCGCCCTGTGAACTCTAGAGAGTTACTATGGCCAACCTTGTGCGTAAATCTTATTGAGTTCACTACCTCGGTAGCTTCATTGGGCCCCTCTGATGGATCAAGGTTTGTGAACTCCCTGGGCGTGATAAGCCCCGTGAACTCTAGAGAGTTACAGCGGCCATTCGTGTAAGACCAACTCTACAACTTATGAGTCTAAACTGTGATCGCTCTAACTACTTATGAGCTTAAACTATGTGTGCAACTAACTAGAACCAAAACTTAGTTTTGCCCATTTTAAAATACCACTTAGGCAATGCTATGCTAACAACTATAAATAGATTATTATTTTGATTAGCATGTGTCTATCAAATATGCTTACGAGAATTATTTAATCTTAGAAATACTATGATTCCTGAATCAGTATTTAATTTTAAAGACGTGTATGTTCATACATCTATATAAAAATGCATTATCAAAAATAGATGCAAGAAAGGTGAAATGTTATATTTCCTGTTCAAATATAAAAATGTCAAGTTTGATTGGAATATCTGTTACTTTCTATTTTGAAGAGGATGAATCTGCAATGATGATACGTTTATCCTTTTGAAGAGAATGATGACGTCTTTCTATCTCTCGTCTTTCTGATGTTACAGGAGTACTGTCTCTTAAAATCTGTAAGGATGGAGGAGGATAGAATTGTGAGAATCATCATTTTCTTTTAGAAAATCTAAAGATTCATAAGAATTCTTCAAAGGCGTACCAAAGGCTATCCATCCCTCAAGGGTATCAGCTGGTTTCATGTCAAAGATGTGCTTTGTAGAAGAAATTTTCATGTAGAGTTGACCAAAGGAAGGGGCACGATCTACCTCTTCGAAATGACCAATTCCTTGGTCTCTTTAGAAACTCCTTAGGCGAGGGGAGAGAATCCATATAGCATGATCAACTGGGTAACAATGGTTTACTAGATAATACTGATGAACCCACCATCGCATCCAGCAGTAAGAAGCACTGAAAGGGTAATCATAGCAGGGAATTATGAAGTACGATCTAGTGTGAATGATCAAGAGCTGCTTACATATCAAAGCCTAATTATGCGATCCAATGCTGTAATTTCTCATTGCTCTGGAAACAATATTGAAAGTCTCTGAAAACGTTTGATCGAACCCAAACTGATGAGCAAACCTATTAGGATAGTATGGCTTGCGCCAGAATATATCGCCTTGTCTCCAAGGAAGGGTGTTGGGCCTGATGGAGATAAGAAATGAATGTTCCCCAAATGAAACAGAATCATCATTAACAATTGCTACATCGTCAGAATAGCCAGAGAAAGGGAATTAATAGAAATCAATAGGATCATTGCTCTCTATTTTTCTGGTGACCTAGCTGTTCGACTTCTTGATCACCTCTTCAGTTGATAATGTTGAAGAGGGAGTCGATCAGGATGTAAGTACGCTCTGTCGGAATTCGTAAATGTCCAAGGGAAATAAACTCCTAACCAACCCACAAAGAAATGACATGGAGCACAGACAACAAAAGAGTTAGAAGAGGAATTTTTGGAACCAGAAATGATGTCTCCGAAAGTACGGTATAAAGAACATAGGATTGGGGGAGCCAGCGAATATTTTCGGCCTTTTGCCATTGCACCTGCTACTGTAACGCCCTAAAAATCGGGGGTCAAGCATAAACTCAATCCACGAGTTCCAACGCGTCACTTACACAACATAAATAATGACGATTAAATGTTGTCTGTGTTAATGCATTATTCATGAGTGGGATTATACTAAAACAGTAATTCATACTCCAGATCAATTCATATAATGCAAGCGGAAGACTGGAAAATGTATATAAACGTGTATGAACCAAAAGATCACAATCAGTCTCCAGAGTATGAATACATCACTGAGTCATCATATACATGTAATAGTTCAAAATAGTTCAACTATAAAAATAAACCCTGTATCCCCGTCGATCTAGATGGCCTAAGCGAAACCACTGGAGAACTGCATATATGAGAACTCGTCCTGATCATCATAGTAATCAGGCTTTGTCTCCTGAGTCACATCATCATCTGCAACTAAGACAGAGTCTGGTGGGTGTTAAGAACACCGTCCCAGAATGTGGGAGTGAGTGATCAACTCAGTGGAACAATAAAGCAAAGGTTAACATGTTATCAATTCAGTCAAGCAGTAATGATAACGCAATATAAGCAAACATCCCTAAGTATTGTGATTAATATAAGAATGATATGAATAATGATGCATGCCCTCGCCTGCGCTCCCTCAGCGACTTCATCTTACGATCGCGCATGAAACACTGCCACAGTGCTTGACCTGCTACGCCAAACGCACACGTAATACGGTGCATGAGCGTGATTACCAAGTTAATATTAGTCCTTTTCATACAGCAGGTTTGGGAAGCTAAGGTACCTCCCTTATATCGATTCCCAAACAATGATCCATTCTAGGGTCGTCAATCCTAGTAAATCTCATATAATGATACGGTTCTAGGTCACTGCAAAGGGCTCGTCACCTTATCAGTGCAGGCCTAGTGTACTCTTGTTGCTATGTAGGGCTCATTGCCTCTACGCAGTCTTAGTGTACGCTCAAGGTCAATACAAAGGACTCGTCACCTTATCAGTGTAGGCCGACAACTCGAATACAGTGTCCTATACCACCGTATTCGACTCACGAGTCTGGGTTGCTCACTGGTCACTACGGGGAGGCTCGTCACCCCAGCGTAGGCTGACAGCTCGACCACGGTGTCCTATACCACTATGCCGGGCTCATGAGTCTTAGCGGATAGAGGTACCAAGGTTTAAAAGGGTTTTCAATGGTGAGTTTGGTACCTTAGATTCAAGCAGTAGCATCCATACATGGTGAACATACATCGGGTCAATCGAGTTACTTGACGAGCTCGATAGTATGAGCACACGTTGAGTTAATAGACATGAAGTGTGTAAGCACTCCGTGTGGCCTAACCACTGCCGACATCCCAAGTACGGCTCGGATTCATTAATCACGTCCTATGTGGTGAGACAACCTCAGCCACCATATCAGAACCTGTTACCGATTGCCTGGACTATTCCGTAGTCCCAAACACATTCAATTATAACAGATACTCATACAAGCAAATCAGAACAGTAATGGATCAACAATTCCAATCATACAAGCATGTGAGCATTTGATGGATTTCAACTTAAACATGAATTCACACATAAGCAGTGTCTAAGTTAAGCATGGAGGAAATCATACACATCGTTAGGATAGTTGAGAACCTCTTCTCAATGCCCATATAAAGCATAATATATTACACATTTATTCATTCAGACATTTCTACAAACACTTAGACTACATATTCCAACATACATGACGTATGTTGGTGATAGCACGTATTAGGACAAATCCTTTCGCCAAGGAGTTATTACACATACAACTAGCACAAACACATGACAATTAATCATGGCAAACACATGTTCATATCTCATACATATATGATACTTTCTACGTATACATGGAATACACTAATCTCAATATAGTTCATATATATCAGAAACGCAATACAGACATCGCATTTTGCATGTGAAATTTTACCCACATCAATAATAAACCATTAACCGACATTGAAAGCCTTGAAAACCTTAACCTATACGTTTATAGTCCGCACCTTTCGCCGGTAGACTTGTAATGAACTCAGTTTAAAGCTAAGTCTTTGTCTACAGCAGATTTGGCAACCTATAAGATAACTTAGGTTACCTATTTGATAACCTACACTATCAGAAACCGTAAAATGGATTAGGGTTAGGTTTCCTTACCTAATAGTGAATGGAATTCGCCGGAATAACGATGTAAATGCGGTAGCTAAGGCCGAGGAGCAATGGGATCGAATCCCAGGAGGAATCTCCAACTCTCACCCTTACTTTCTCTCTTTTCCCTTCTCTTTTATCTTCTCTCTCTCCTAGGGTTTTATCAAATTCGTATGACATATGAGAGAGGGTGTTTAAGGTCCTTATATAGGCCCAGGTTTGATGGGAATGGCCCCAGGGCCAAGGTATACTTAGGTTATATCCAAATATGGACAACTTCATCATGGTCATAATAACGGTTCCCACCTTCCAGGGTGTAACGACCTTGGAAATTTTTGTGCTAATCTTTCCTTAAGTAGTTGTTTTTGGGGTAATTAGCGCTACACTCGATTGCTTGTGAAATTCGCATCAATCACTTTAAATTGTATCTGCATGGCTCTAAACGTGCGATTAGTGAGCGCTACGTTACTCGGAAATCCGGGATCCATCGCTAAATCCAGGTGTGTTGGGGAATTTTTAGAAGATCTGGATCGGACTGACCGCGCATCGAAAGTCCGATGGCGATGATCTTAGCTTGCGGTCACCGAGTTGGGCTTGGTCTTCACCTCAAAAATCAAGTCGATCGGATGTCCGGGTCGATTTGATTGAGTTCGAGTGAAGAGTGTGAGAACGGTTGGAATTTAATAAGCTTTTTATGAAATTGAGTCGTGTCGTTTGCGACGATTTTAAGCTATCTCACCGTTGGATTTGACCCAATTTCACCCTCCGATCAGGATGGTTGGCCAGGCATATCCTAGTGCTTGTGGACTCGATCGAGTTTCCGTGACCGTTGAATTGAGTGTGGTCCGCCACGGCGATCTGAAGAGCCGATCAATACGAAAACTCAGCTGACCTAGATCCATGGTCGGTGAGCTTAAGTCCGACCTTTCGTGGTTATAGGCCCACCGAAGTGCTTCGTTGGATCGAGAAAGGCGTACTTTGGTTATTACCTAAGTATACCTTGACCATAGGGTTATTTCCATCATTTTAAGGCCTATATATAGTCCTTAAACCCTAGCTCTCATTTCCATACGAATTTTCTCTAACCCTAGCTTGGAGAGAGAGTGGAAAAGAGAGAGTTAGTGAGAGAGATTGGTTGGTGAATCATCTTGATTCTTCCTTGTTCTTCTTCACCTTTGAACCTTTGCTTTGAATCGTTCCTCTGACGATTCCTGAGTTCTTTTGGGGTAAGTTAACCTAACCCTAACCTGTGTTAGAGCTTAGATTAGACTTGGTGTTGTTGTATCTCATTTCTATCCTTATTTTAGGGTATTCTTGCGCCGTTGACGAAGACAACTCGTCTAAATCAGTTCGGCTATTCTTTCCTCGCTTAAGGTGCGGACTTTAAGTGTATAGGTTATGGTTTTCAAGGCTTTCAATCCCAATTAGTGATTTATTCTTGTTATGGATGAGATTTCACATGTCAAATGTTATGTTTACATTGCTTTCCGATATGCATGTGCTATATTGAGATTTGTGTATTCTAAGTGTATTTATAAAGTACCGTATACGTATAAAATACGCACTTATGT
Source organism: Magnolia sinica (assembly GCF_029962835.1). Classification (NCBI taxonomy): domain Eukaryota; kingdom Viridiplantae; phylum Streptophyta; class Magnoliopsida; order Magnoliales; family Magnoliaceae; genus Magnolia; species Magnolia sinica. The sequence continues at coordinate 51,584,972 of NC_080585.1, read as the reverse complement.
TTGCCATGATTATTGGTCATGTATGTATGCTAGATGCATGTATGACAACTCCTTGATAAAAGGAATTGTCTAAGTGCATGTATTTCAACATGCGTCATGTATGTTGTTCCATGTTTGCTAAGTGTTTGTAGAAATGCATGAATGACCTAAGTGTAACTGATTACACTAAATGAGGGCCTTGACAAGTGATTCTCAATACTTCTATGGATGCGCATGATTTCCTTATGCATTTACATTCCAAGTTATTTAAATTCAAGCATCTCCTATGCTTACATTTATGTTAAGTTGATATTATTCGATGTGTATGTAACATGATTTGGAGTTATTGTTCCATTATTGTTTTACATTCCATATGAGTATCTGTAGTAGTGTAAGATGTTTGGGACTATGCCTTAGTCCAAGAAATCGGTAATTGACCCTATATTCGTGGTTGAGATTGCTTTCGCCACGTAGGACGTATTAGACGAACCCGAGCCGTATTAGAGTTGGCGGCGGTGGTTTGGCCACGCGGAGTGTTTGCGCACTCTATGTCGTTCAATTCAACGTGCGCTCGTGCTAGTCGAGTTCGTCAACTAACCCGATTGTCCGATGTATGTTAACCATGTATGGACGCTACTGCTTGAATCTAGGGTACCGAACTTACCGGTGAAATCCTAATAACCATGGTACGATCCGCTAAGACTCATGAGCCGGACATGGTGGTATGGGACACCGTGGTCGAGCCGTCGGCCTACGCTGGGGTGACGAGCCTCCCCGTAGTGACCAGTGAGCAACTAAACTCGTGAGCCGATTATGGTGGTATGGGACACTATATTCGTCTGTTGTCGGCCTACATTGATTGGTGACGAGCCCTTTGTAGTGACCTCGAGCATACCCGGATACCGCAAGGAGGTGACGAGCCGATCCGTGGTAGTAAGGGCATGAAAGGCGTGCATTGATTGGTGACGAGCCATTTGCTAAGACCTCAACTATATGATCGTATGAGATGTCTAGGATTGACGACCCTAGTATGGATCACTGTTTGGATGATGATATGAGGAAGGTATCTTAGCTTCCCAATCGATGTATGAATTGGACTAATAACAACTTGGTAATCATATCCATGCACCGCATTTGCATGTGCTTTGTAGATGTGGCGCACTTTGAGGCGATGTCATGCGTAACGTAAGATGAAGACGCTGAGGGTGTACGCGTGAGGGCACGCATCATATTGCATTCATACCTGCATTAACAAGAGTACTTAGGATTTATTTAATTGTCCTGCTTTATCATTACTGTTTGATTGAACTGATAGCATGTTAACCAGTGCCTTATTGTTCCACTGAGTTGATCACTCACTCCCACGTTTCTGGGGCGGTGTTTCACACCCACCAGACTCTGTCTTAGGCCCCGATGTTGCAGATGTGGATGCGACGTCTGAGGCAGAGCGGGAGCTGGATGACGACGAGGCTGCCTTCTCCTATATGCAGTTTTCAGACGGGTTCTAGCGAGCCTCGGTCTGTTGCGCGGATCTATGGGATTACTATTTTGGGAACTGAAATGATGTAACTTGTACTTCTCTCTTTTTATAAATAACACTTTTACCCGTTCGGTTTGTATATGTTATTCTGGGACTTACACTTGTACAAATATTTTACTATAAGTCTTCCGCTTGCTTTATTCACTTATCCTGAATCATATCTGCGTTTTGGCTTAATCTATCCCATGTTTATGTGCTAATACAATCAACATACATCATTCATTAATTATGTTGCATAAGTGATGTTTTGGAACTCGGGAGCCGCGTTCTGCTCGACCCCCGAATTTCAGGGCGTTACCCGTTGGTATCAGAGCATGATCTGGATTAAACCGGACCTAAGTTATGGTCACACACCGCACGTTGTCGCCACTATAGTGTAATTGGGTGCGGGTCTATCATCGCTTTGTGTTTGTGCTCCGTAGTTTCTATCGGCGAAAGTTTCCTGAAAACCTTTACCGAGATCGAGTCTGTACCCTTACCTGATCACCCTTACCTGCTCACACACAGCGACCCGAAACCTGTTCTAGACCCTCTATTAGTGAGTGTAGATGGTCTACCCTCCCATTATTCATTTTTAAACCTTCCAGAAATCGCTGTTGTATCAGAGTTCTGTCAGAATGACCCGATAAGCTTCAAATTACACAAGGGGCCAATCGGGGCATTTTCTGTGGGACCCGGGGGAACCACATCATTTGGACCAAGGAGGACCAGGAGGACCTCGCCAAATCGGCGAGGCATCGCCGATATGTCCTGAGACCGGCGATGCCATCGCCGGTTCGGCGAGGGATCGCCGGTCGGCGGGCCGACGCGGGCCGATCGTCCATGAGGCTTGTGTGGCCCACCCCTCCACGGTTTCCATTTTAAAACCCTTCCTTTCATCTATTTCCTTCACAAAACCCTCTTCCAAGCTCTCCTTTTCTTCAACAACCTCTCCAAACTCTCTCAAATCTCTCCCAAATCTTCATCTTCCTTCCATTTTCGTGCAAACCCATCACCCCATTCTCAAATCTTCCATCCCATTGCTGATTTCTCCATCTTTCCCTCTCATTTGAGCCCTTTCATTCCCTTTTTGGCTCATAGTGGTGTGGAAGCTTCACCATCTTCCTATTTCTCTCTTTCTCTCATTTCTCATGGCCCTCTTTGAGATTGTGACGGCCATCTTTTCCATTTCTTCCCTTCTTTCCTTGATGGGGAAGAAGAGAGCGCCCGTGGATGAAGCCGGGCCGAGCCGCCCAACCGTGCATGGAGGCCGAGAGGAGCCGCCATGAGCACGTCCGCCGCTCGTGAATTTCAGACGAAGCGGGACCTTGATCCTCGAGCTCCCGTTGGTAGGACCTTGTTGGCGGAGTTGTCGCATGGAGTCTATGAGGGGCGTAGAGTCCTTTTTGAGGCTCATGTTGATCCGCGGCTCTTTGGTGAGTTCTTTTTGTTGGAGCGCCTAGAAGGGGCTGGTTGGGGTCCCTTGTTCGAAGGCGAGTATCGCGCGAATGCTAGCACTGTTCGGGCCTTCTATGCCAACATTCTAGAGCCTTCGCTGGATCCTCTGCAGTTCAAGATGTCCTGTGGTAGCGGTCGAGTTGGAATTGTCAATGTTGCTTTGATATCCCGACTCTTGAAGGTGCCACTTGGGGAAGTGCATGCCAGCGAGAAGAATGTGGACAGTGTGCGCGAGAGGGATCGTCGCACCCGATCCTTGTGTGGTCATCTGGTCGAATGGCAGCCGAATAGGAGTCTTTTGGCTTCTCACATGACGGACGACTTCCGTTTGCTTCACCACATCTTTACGTTCAATGTGTATCCCAGGTGGAGCAACCGCAGCGAGTGTACGCGCCTGATGGTAGATTTTCTATATCAGGTGGGGCAGGATGCGAAGTTGTGTGTGCCGACGTACGTCCTGCGTCAGATTATTCTCATCGCTCGTTCGAGTAGACGGACCGAGTCTCTTCCCTTTGGCCGCCTCATTTGCAAGATTGCACATGAGTTTGGCTATAGGCTTGGAGCTGAGAAACCGGTCCCTGTTCGTCATCTCAACTTGAGGACCCTTAAGCTGATGGAGGTTGGTTCTGGTCGGCTTGCCTCTGAGGGTGAGGCCGGGTCTGAGAGTGATGATGAGAGTTATGCTGAAGGTGGTGCGGAGTCTGAGGAAGAGAGTGGGGCACAGGATTCGAGTGATCGCTCTCCTCCTGTGGTGCCAGAGCAGGGCGCAGAGCAGGTTGCCAGAGATGCCCGTCTTACACGGCTTGAAGAAGGGCAAGCTGCTTTACGCCAGGAGATGGTGGATCTTCGAGGCTTGGTTAAGCACAAGTTCAAGAAGATGTCCCGGACTTTGAAGTCTATCCTGTGTTGCTTGCAGGATAAGGGTGCTCCGCCTCCGTCTCCTGACTCCGACGAGTAGCATCGTCGTGGCCGTCTTTGCTTTGTTTGTGTTTTTCTTTCTATGTGTAGCCGTTGTTGGCTTGTAGTTGGAGTTGTTGTAGTGTGGTAGCTGTTAGTGGTTGTAGTTGTTGTGGTTGTTTGAAGTGTTAGATGTTGTTGTTTTCATGCTTTCCTAGTCGTGATTCATGTATTGCTGCACTACTTGTATTGCGACGATTTTGATTAATGGAATGCATGTGGTTTGTTTTGGTGTTGTGCTGTTGTGTTGTTGTTGTGTGGATGGATTATGTGACTTAGAATCGGACAAGTTGCATCCTTTGATTTAATGTAGGGATGCCTCCTAAGGGTTCGAAGGCTTGGCCCGTCTTTCTCTGATTGAGTCGCTTCGGGTTCCTCCCTTGAGCGATAGCGAGTCAGATCCACATCGGACTCTGAAGTCTGGTGTTGGGTCGACACCTATGGCTCCTCCATCACACCCTCGGTTCTGAGCCGAGCCATGCACCTTCTTATGCTCCACTGTTGATAGGTTTGAGCAGATGATGTTGTTGATGCAGAGCAGCAGCACCACGCAGTAGAGCAGCAGCCGGAGTTCCTCTCCTCCATGGCTGGCATCTGCTCAGTCAGTAGGGGAGACTCCAACTGTTTCACCTATGCCTCCATCCGGGAGTGCCAGTGTCAGTGTTAGCGGCACATTCGAGCGATTCCAGCGCTTGAGACCTCCTACTTTGCGGGTTCTCACAGACCGAGGAGGCCGAGTATTGGATTGACCGCATCTCTAAGATGCTGAGGCCGTTGCACTGCTCTGAGGTCGAGCAGGTTGAGCTTGCCACCTTCATGTTTGAGAAGGAGGCCGGTTTGTGGTGGGACAGTGTGCTTCGCACTGTCGAGGAGGACTTCGTGTGGTCGTGGCAGGCGTTTGAGGCGCGCTTCCACGAGAAGTATTTCCCGGTGACGTACCGACATGAGAAGGAGAGTGAGTTCCTTTGCCTCCGCCAGGGAGGGTTGTCGGTTACGGAGTATGAGAACCGGTTTCCTGAGTTGTGGCGATATCTTCCTTTGATACTGGGTGATCATCAGAAGAGGATGCGGCGTTTTTATGAGGGGCTGCGACAATAGATCCTATAGAAGATTTCATGTGACACCAATTCTTCATAAGCGGAGAAAGTGAGCATGTCCTTGCGAGCGAAGCAGGACGAGATAGCGTCCCGCATGCGAGCACCGATGCCTCCTAGGCCGAGACCGGATTTCGGTGCACCTTTCCTTGGCAAGAGGCCGCGTGTTGATTCTCCTCCTTGGCGTTCGCCGCCGCTCAGCAGATGAGAGCTGATCTGTGATGTTCTTATTGTGGGAATGTGGGGCACTTGGTCCGTTTCTGCTTCTCCATTATGCGAGCAGGTGGTTTTACTCCACCGCAGAGGGTTAGCCGTCCGATGCCTCCGATTATTTCTCCTACTCCTCTTCGATCAGCGCCAGCTCATCCATCCTTCGGCCTAGCTTTAGGCCACCTCAGCGGCCCATGGTTCCTCCGCAGAATCGTTAGCAGCAGCTCGTGTTCATGCGCTTTCAGCTGAGCGCCGATGTCTGACTTGGTGCCGAGGTCCTTTGAGGTGACAGCGCATATGGAAGGTATTCCCGTTTCTGTGCTAGTGGATACAGGGTCCACTACTTCTCTTATTTCTTATGCGGCAATTAGGCGTTTGGGTTTGAGATCTGTTCCTATACCTGGAGTGACGCTTACTACCGCTACGGGGATGTCCTCTGCCTTGGGCAAGCGTTGTATGGATTGTTTGGTCGATCCTGGGAAGTGGATCGATCCGTGTTGATTTGCTAGTCGCACCGCTTTATCACTACGATGTTATTATGGGTATGGATTGGCTCACGAGGATGCGGGCTGAGATTGATTGTGAAGCGAGATCAGTGACGATCCATGGACCTGAGGGCGAGATTGTTACTTTCCCGGTTCAGGTCAGTTACCCTATTCGTATTGATTTTTATTCTTCTCTGTTGGAGAGTTCGGCCGAGTCGGCGTTGGTTAGTACGCCGGTAGTTCAGGAGTTTGAAGATGTGTTTGAGTCGATTCTTGGATTACCTCCTCGGCGTGAGATTGATTTTGCTATCGATCTTATGCCTAGTGCGGCGCCCATTTCTTTACCCACCTATCGGATGCCTCCGAGTGAAATGGAGGAGTTGAGGAAGCGAGATAGATGGTTTGCTAGAATTGGGTTTTATTCGGCCCAGTGTGTCTCCTTGGGGAGCACTGTTTTGTTTGTGAAGAAGAAGGATGGTTCCTTGCGATTGTGTATTGATTATCGCGAGTTGAATTTGGTAATCGTGAAGAATAAGTACCCCTTGCCCGGGATTGATGATCTGTTTGATCGGTTGAAGGGGGCCAAGGTACTTTTCGAAGGTTGATCTGCGATCGGGTATCATCGATTGCGCGTCAAGGATGGGGCGTGCGAAGACCGCTTCAGGACCGGCCGGTCATTATGAGTTCCTTGTGATGTCGTTCGGCGAGAACGCACCGGCCGTGTTCATGGATCGATGAACAGGGTGTTTGGCCGTTTCTGTTTCGATTCGTCATTGTATTTATTGATGACATCTTGATTTATTCGGCCAGGACGAGCACGAGGAGCACTTAAGAGCGGTTTTGGGTACTCTTAGGAGCATCAGCTTTTCGCACTGAAGAAGTGTGATTTCCGGAAAGAGGAAGTCAAGTTCCCTGGGACATGTGGTGTCCAAGGAAGGTATAGCCGTCGACCTTGCCAAGGTAGGTGCAGTGCAGGACTGCAGCCTGGTTCGATTTTCGAGGTGAGGAGTTTTCTTGGCCTTGCAGGATATTATCGACGCTTTATTCGGGACTTCTCGAAGATTGCCACACCGTGTCGTAGGTGACACGGAAGGATTTGAAGTTTGCTTGGAGTGAGCGGGCGGAGTTACTTTTCAGGAGGTGAAGGACAAGTTGACGTCCGCCCCTGTGCTAGTATTGCCGAGCAAGGGGTTAAGTATATTATTTATACGACGCCTCTCGCGTTGGTGCAGGTTGTGTCCTTATGCGAAGGACGGGGTGATTGCTTATGCTTGCGTCAATTAAGGAAACACGAAGAGAATTACCCTACGCACGACCTGGAATTGGCATGTCATCTTCGCATTAAAGCTTTGGAGACATTACCTTTATGGTGAGGAGTTCGAGCTCTTTTGCGACCACAAGAGCCTTAAGTATATTTTCACGCAGCGTGATTTGAATATGAGGCGCGCAGATGGATGGAAACATTGAAGGACTTCAAGTTCGATGTTTCTTACCATCCTGGTAAGGCGAACCTTGTGGCGGATGCGTTGAGTCGCAAGAAGGCTTTGGAGTTTGCGGCTCCTCTGACAGAGTGGGAGATGTTGGAGTTCGTGCGCGATTTTGAGCGAAGCTTACGGTGGTTGAGCCGTATGAGGTTATCGCACACATTCGTGTACAGCCGTCATCGACGAGAGGATCGTTGCGGCTCAGGTAGATGATGAGCTCTTGGTGAAGATGAGGCAGCGGTGGTACAGATGGGAACTCCGACTGGAGTGTTAGTTCCGATGGGGGCCTACGTTTTCGTGGCGGTTATGTGTTCCTAACATCCCTGACTTGAGGCGTGAGGTTCTCGAGTTAGCCCATAGTTCTAAGCTTGCGATGCATCCAGTAGCACGAAGATGTATCAGGATATGAGGAGATCATATTGGTGGGATAATATGAAGGTCCAGATTGCTGAATTTGTTTCTCGTTGTCTCACGTGCCAGCAGGTCAAGGGAGAGCATCGCCGACCCCCTGGGTTGTTGCAGCCCATGCCTGGAAGTGGGATTTCATCTCTATGGATTTTATTTCTGGGTTGCCGACGACGAGAAAGGGATTTGACTCTATTTGGGTGATCGTCGATCGATTAACGAAGTCGGCGCATTTCTTACCGATCGAGTCACTTACTCTGCAGACGAGTTGGCTAGGTTGTATATCAAGGAGATAGTGCGTCTGCATGGAGTCCCCTGGAGATTGTGTCTGATAGAGACACGCGTTTTACATCTATCTTCTTGACTCGTATCTAGGTAGCGATGGGTGTGACATTGTAGTTCAGCACCGTGTTTCATCCGCAGACAGACGGGCAGACGGAATGTGTGAATCAAATTCTGGAAGATATGTTGCGAGCTTGTGTTTTGGATTTCAAAGACAGTTGGGATGATTGTCTTGAATGCCGAGTTCGCGTATAATAATAGTTTCAGGCGAGTATCGGTATGGCTCCCTTCGAGGCGTTGTATGGTCGCCGTGCGAGCACCACATTGTTGGGCGAGAATTGGTGAGCGTAGTTTGCTTGGCCCGAAGTTGGTGCAGGTGACTTGAGAGAAGGTTGACATCATTCGCGTCGACTTCTAACAGTGCAGAGCGAAGAGTTATGTTGATACGAGGCGTCGACCGCTTGAGTTCGTAGTGGGAGATCATGTTTTTTAAGGTCTCTCCTATGAAGGGAGTTTTGCGTTCGGAAGGGGAAGCCGACGCCGAGATTTATTGGTCCATTTCAAGTTCGGATCGAGTGGGAGCGGTAGCTTACCGCCTTGCTTTGCCCACACCTCTTGCGGGCGTGCATAACGTATTTCATATCTCTATGTTGAAGAAGTACGTTCCTGATCCTTCGCATATTATCAGTTGGGAGCAAGTGCAGTTAAGTGAGGATGCCACTTATGTACTGCAACCAACACGTATTCTGGATAGAAAGGAGCAGGTGCTGCGTAGCAAGGTTATCCCTCTCGTGAAGGTGTTATGGTCGCATCATGGCGTAGAAGAGGCTACTTGGGAATCTGAAGCTGAGGTCAGGAAGCTACCCTCTGATCCTTGAGGCTTATATGAAGGTATGAATTTCGAGGACGAAATTTTCTTTAAGGGGGTAGATTGTAACGACCTTGGAAATTTTTGTGCTAATCTTTCCTTAAGTAGTTGTTTTTGGGGTAATTAGCGCTTTACTTGATTGCTTGTGAAATTCGCATCAATCACTTTAAATTGTATCTGCATGGCTCTAAACGTGCGATTAGTGAGCGCTACGTTACTCAGAATCTGGGATCCATCGCTAAATCCGGTTGTTCTGGGGAATTTTTGGAAGATCTGGATCGGACCTGGACCGCGCGTCGAGAGTCCGATGGCGATGATTTTAGGCTGTTGGGGTCATCGAGTTGGGCTTAACCATCACCTCGAAAATCAAGTTCATCTGATGTTCTGGGTCGATTTGCTTGAGCTTGGAGTGAAGAGTGTGAGAACGGTCGGAATTTAATAAGCTTTTTATGAAATGAGTCGTGTCGCTTGCGCGACGATTTTAAGCTATCTCACCGTTGGATTTGACCCAATTTCACCCTCCGATCAGGATGTTGGCCCCGGCATATCCTAGTGCTTGTGGACTGATCGAGTTTCCGTGACCGTTGAATTGAGTGTGGTCCGCCACGGTCGATCGAAGAGCCGGTCGGTACGAAAACTCAGCTGACCTAGATCCATGGTCGGTGAGCTTAAGTCCGACCTTTCGTGGTTATAGGCCCACCGAAGTGCTTCGTTGGATCGAGAAAGGCGTACTTTGGTTATTACCTAAGTATACCTTGACCATAGGGTTATTTCCATCATTTTAAGGCCTATATATAGTCCTTAAACCCTAGCTCTCATTTCCATACGAATTTTCTCTAACCCTAGCTTGGGAGAGAGTGGAAAAGAGAGAGTTAGTGAGAGAGATTGGTTGGTGAATCATCTTGATTCTTCCTTGTTCTTCTTCACCTTTGAACCTTTGCTTTGAATCGTTCCTCTGACGATTCTGAGTTCCTTTGGGGTAAGTTAACCTAACCCTAACCTGTGTTAGAGCTTAGATTAGACTTGGTGTTGTTGTATCTCATTTCTATCCTTATTTTAGGGTATTCTTGCGCCGTTGACGAAGACAACTCGTCTAAATCAATTCGGCTATTCTTTCCTCGCTTAAGGTGCGGACTTTAAGTGTATAGGTTATGGTTTTCAAGGCTTTCAATCCCGTTAGTGATTTATTCTTGTTATGGATGAGATTTCACATGTCAAATGTTATGTTTACATTGCTTTCGATATGCATGTGCTATATTGAGATTTGTGTATTCTAAGTGTATTTATAAAGTACCGTATACGTATAAAATACGCACTTATGTTTGCCATGATTATTGGTCATGTATGTATGCTAGATGCATGTATGACAACTCCTTGATAAAAGGAATTGTCTAAGTGCATGTATTTCAACATGCGTCATGTATGTTGTTCCATGTTTGCTAAGTGTTTGTAGAAATGCATGAATGACCTACGTGTAACTGATTACACTAAATGCCGGCGTTGAGAAGTGATTCTCAATACTTCTATGGATGCGCATGATTTCCTTATGCATTTACATTCCAAGTTATTTAAATTCAAGCATCTCCTATGCTTACATTTATGTTAAGTTGATATTATTCGATGTGTATGTAACATGATTTGAGTTATTGTTCCATTATTGTTTTACATTCCATATGAATATCTGTAGTAGTGTAGGATATTTGGGACTATGCCTTAGTCCAGGAAATCGGTAATTGACCCTATATTCGTGGTTGAGATTGCTTTCGCCACGTAGGGACGTATTAGACGAACCCGAGCCGTATTAGAGTTGGCGGCGGTGGTTTGGCCACGCGGAGTGTTTGCGCACTCTATGTCGTTCAATTCAACGTGCGCTCGTGCTAGTCGAGTTCGTCAACTAACCCGATTGTCCAGTGTATGTTAACCATGTATGGACGCTCCTGCTTGAATCTAGGGTACCGAACTTAAAAGTGAAATCCTAATAACAATGTTACAAGATCCGCTAAGACTCATGAGCAGGAAATGGTGGTATGGGACACAGTGTTCGAGAAGTCGGCCTACGCTGGGGTGACGAGCCTCCCCGTAGTGACCAGTGAGCAACTAAACTCGTGAGACGATTATGGTGGTATGGGACACTATATTCGTTTTTGTCGGCCTACATTGATTGGTGACGAGCCCTTTGTAGTGACCTCGAGCATACCTGGATACCGCAAGGAGGTGACGAGCCGATCGTGGTAGTAAGGGCATGAAAGGCGTGCATTGATTGGTGACGAGCCCTTTGCTACGACCTCAACTATATGATCGTATGAGATGTCTAGGATTGACGACCCTAGTATGGATCACTGTTTGGATGATGATATGAGGAAGGTATCTTAGCTTCCCAATCCTGATGTATGAATTGGACTAATAACAACTTGGTAATCATATCCATGCACCGCATTTGCATGTGCTTTGTAGATGTGGCGCACTTTGAGGCGATGTCATGCGTAACGTAAGATGAAGACGCTGAGGGTGTACGCGTGAGGGCACGCATCATATTGCATTCATACCGCATTAACAAGAGTACTTAGGATTTATTTAATTGTCCCGCTTTATCATTACTGTTTGATTGAACTGATAGCATGTTAAGCAGTGCCTTATTGTTCCACTGAGTTGATCACTCACTCCCACGTTTCTGGGGCGGTGTTTCACACCCACCAGACTCTGTCTTAGGCCCTGATGTTGCAGATGTGGATGCGACGCCTGAGGCAGAGCGGGAGCTGGATGACGACGAGGCTGCCTTCTCCTATATGCAGTTTTCAGACGGGTTCTAGCGAGCCTCGGTCTGATGCGCGGGATCTATGGGATTACTATTTTGGGAACTGAAATGATGTAACTTGTACTTAAAAATTTTGATAAATAACACTTTTACACGATCTGGTTGTATATGTAATTCGAAGGACTTACACTTGTACACATATTTTACTATAAGTCTTCCGCTTGCTTTATTCACTTATCCCTGAATCATATCTGCGTTTTGGCTTAATCTATCCCATGTTTATGTGCTAATACAATCAACATACATCATTCATTAATTATGTTGCATAAGTGATGTTTTGGAACTCGGGAGCCGAGTTATGCTCGACCCCCGAATTTCAGGGCTTTCCACGTGCAGTTAGACTTAAGCTCCCTGACGATGGATCTAGGTCACGCTAAGTTTTCATCCCGGTCGGATTTACAGATCAGCTGTGGCGGACCAGTTTCAGTTCAGCGGTCACGGTCACTCGATCAGGGCCACAAGTACATCGACATGTGAGGGACATTTCTCCTGATCCGAGGGTGTATTTGGGTCAGATTTTGAAAGTCTGAATCCTTATATTTGGCCTGCAAGTGACACGACTTAGATTACTTAAATTCAGATTTTATTCTTAAATATTTTCACGTTTCTCACACTTTTCACTCCGAGCTCAAGTTGTGCAGTTCTAGACACCATTAAGACTTGATTTTCGAGGTGGTTGTCAAGTCCAGTAATGCGGTCATAACTATATAGTTTTGGGGTAATGGGACTTTCGACGTGCGGTCCAGGTTCGATACGGAGTTTCGGTGTGCTCCCTAGAGCAATTGGGTTTTGAGATGGATTCTAGATTTCAGGGTAATGTAGCATCAATGATTCTACACATTTTAGGTCTTGCAGATCATATTTAAAGTGATTAGTGCTAATTTCATAAGCACTCTAGTTTAGCACTTGCTAATATTAACCTAATTTCTAAAAGATTTAGTTCTGGGTGATTTTTGCCTGAGGTGGTACTCGGGTCTTTGTACAGATTTTTTCAAGACGTTACAATCTACCCCCCATTAAAGAAAAATTTCATCTTCAAAATTAGTACCTTTTCATACTTCTCGAGAATCTGAGGGTAGTTCTTTCGAACCTCGGCTTCTGTCTCCCAAGTAGCCTCTTCTTCTGTGTGATGCGTCCATAGCACTTTCACAAGTGGAATGACCTTGCTACGCAATACCTGCTCCTTCCGGTCTTGGATACGTGTCAGTCGCAGTACTTATGTAGCATCCTCGCTCAACTGTACCTGCTCCCATCTGATAATATGGGAAGGATCGGGAACGTTTTTCTTCAGCATAGAAACATGAAATATGTTATGCACACCCGTCAGTGGTGTAGGAAAAGCAAGGCGGTACGCTATCGCTACCACTCGATCAAGTATCTGGAATGGGCTAATGAATTAAGGCGTAAGCTTCTCCTTCTTGCCAAACTGAAGGACTCCCTTCATAAGGAAAACTCTGAGGAACACATCACCTCCGACCTCGAACTCTAGCGGTCGCTGCCTAGTATCGGCGTAGCTCTTCTGTCTACTCTGCGCTATCAGCAGTCGGCGTTTGATAATGTCGATCTTCTCTGAGGTCACCTATACTAACTCTGGGCCAATCAATCTTTTCTCACCAATCTCTGCCCAGCAATGCGGTGCTCTGCACGGGCGCCCATATAGTGTCTCGTAAGGAGCCATGCCAATACTCGCCTGGAAGCTGTTATTATAGGCGAACTCTGCATAGGGAAGACAGTCATCCCAACTGTCCTTGAAATCCAGTACACAGGCCCGCAACATATCTTTCAAAATCTGATTCACCTGTTCCATCTGCCCGTCAGTCTATGGGTGGAACGCGGTACTGAACTTCAACTTCACACCCATCGCTTCCTGGATACGAGTCCAGAAGATAGATGTGAATCGCGTGTCTCAGTCCGACACAGTCTCCAAGGGAACTCCATGCAGAGCTACAATCTCTTTGATGTACAACCTGGCCAACTTGTCTGCAGAGTTCGAAACTTTGATAGGGAGAAAATGAGCTAATTTTCTCAACCGGTTCATGATCACCCAAATGGAATCATGACCCTTCCTCGTCTTCAGCAGACCTGAAATGAAATCCATAGAGATGAAGTCCCACTTTCATTCTGCTATGGGCATGGGCTGAAGTAGTCCAGGAGGTCGGCGATGCTCTGCCTTGACCTGCTGGCACATGAGACAACGGGACACATAATCTGCTATGTGAGCCTTCATATTGTCCCACCAGTACGACCTCTTCATGTCACGATACATCTTCATGCTGCCTGGATGCATAGCCATCCTAGAATCGTGAGCGGCCTCAAGAATTTCTTTCCTCAAGTCAGGGAGGTTCGGGACGCATAGGCGGCCACGGTAACGTAAGCCCCCATCCGTACTAACTCTCCACTCTGAGTCCTTATCGCTGCTAGCCTACTCTCTCATCTTCGCCAACAGCTCATCGTCTGTCTGAGCTGCGATAATCCTGTCATCAATGAGGGGTTATACTCGAATATGTGAGATGCCCTCTTATAGATCCTCCACCATGAGTTTCTGCTCAAAGTCTCGCACAAACTCTACCATGTCCCACTTTGCTATCATCAACAGAGCCGCAAATGCTAATACCTTCTTGCGGCTCAGTGCGTCTGCCACAAGGTTGGCCTTGCCAGGATGGTAAGAGACTTCGAACTTGAAGTCCTTCAGTGTCTCTATCCATTATCGCTGCCTCATATTCAGGTCCCATTGAGTGAATATGTATCTGAGGCTCTTGTGGTCGCAAAACAGCTCAAACTCCTCTTCGTAGAGGTAATGCCTCCAGATCTTCAAAGCAAAGATAACGACAGCTAACTCCAAGTCGTGCGTAGGGTAATTTTCCTCATGTTTCCTCAATTATCGTGACAGGTAGGCAACAACCCTGTCCTTCTGCATCAAAACACCACCCAAACCGACGCGAGATGCGTCCATGTATATCATATACTTGACCCCTTGCTCTGGCAATACTAGCACAGGGGCGGACGTCAACTTGTCCTTCAGCTCCTGAAAAGCTGCTTCTGCCTTTTCATTCCAGGCGAACCTCAGATCTTTCCATGTCAACTGAGACAAAGGTCTAGCTATCTTCGAGAAATCCCAAATAAATCGGTGATAGTAACCTGCTAGGCCAAGGAAACTCCTCACCTCAATAACCGAACCGGGCTGCTTCCAGTCCTGAACTACGGCTACCTTGGCAAGGTCCATAGCTATCCCTTCCTTGGACACCACATGTCCCAGGAACTTGACTTCTTCTTTCCAGAAGTCACATTTCTTGTACTGTCAATATAACTGGTTCTTCCTCAGAGTATCCAAGACTACTCACAGGTGTTCCTCGTATTCTTCCCGACTCTTGGAATACATCAGGATGTCATCAATAAACATGATGATGAATCGGAAAAGGAATGGCTGAAATACCTTGTTCATCAAGTTCATGAACACGGCTGGTGTGTTCGTAAGGTCGAACGACATTATGAGAAACTCATAGTGCCCAAAATTGGTCCTGAAAGCCGTCTTCTGCACGTCTTCATCCCTTACGCACAACTGGTGATATCCTGACTGCAAGTCAATCTTTGAGAAATACCTTGCCCCCTTCAACTGATCGAATAGATCGTCCATCCTGGGCAAGGGATACTTGTTCTTCACCGTCACTTAGTTCAACCTGTGATAATCAATACACAATCGCAGTGAACCATCCTTCTTCTTTACAAATAATACAGGTGCTCCCCATGGAGACACACTGGGTCGTATAAAACCAGCATTTAACAGATCATCGATCTGTTTCCTCAGCTCCTCCATCTAGCACGGAGCCATGCGATAGGTTGGAAGTGAAATGGGCATCGCACTAGGAGCTAAATCAATGGTGAAATCAATTTCGCGCTGAGGGGGTAGTCCAGGTATCTTCCTGAACACATCTGAGAACTCTTGGACCACAGGAGTGTCCTCATGCGTTGTACCATGAGCGTTCTCCAGCATGGAAGCATAACAATCAATGTGATAAGGCCAACTGACCTGTACAGAAAAAGTAAAGGTCGTGCCCTCTAGTCCATAAACCGTCACCACTCTACAATCGCAGTCGATCTCTGCCTTCATCTCTGTGAGCCAATCCATACCGAGAATGACATCATAGTGATGTAATGGGTGACAATCAAGTCGAGGAGTGCTGTCCCGCTCCCTACATCTATTGAATACCCTTTACAGATCTTGGTAGCGTCTAAAAAAGTCCCTGTGATAGTAAAGATTCTCACCTCAACCATAGGACTAGTTTTCAAGCCTAGCCGCGTGATTGTTGTGCATGATATGATAGAGACAGTGGACCCAGTGTCCACTAATAAAAAGACTGGAGTACCTTGGATATGTGCTGTAACATCAAAAGCCATAGGTGGCGGAGGTGTTGCCTCTGATGCCTCTACTGTGAGTGTACTCAAGCCTGCTGAAAACGATTGGGTTGAGGTGCCATAGGCCATTGAGGTGGCCTAGATCGAGATGCAGGGGGCCTGAAAAAAGGATGTACAGGTGTTGTCTGTAGGGGTGGAGCCGATAGAGCCTGAGGGAGAGGACGGTCGATTCTCTGTGGCGGCGAGAACCCACTATCTCTCATGCGTGCAAAACAACTCTCCGCAGCATGACCTGGTCTCCCGCAGTACGTACATGTCACACCAGGTTGCCTCACTGGAACTGGTGGCGCCGCGATCCTGGGAGGGGAGTTAGTATGAGATCTCTTGCCGAGGAATGGCCTACTGGGCATATCTGCTCGTGGCCTAGGGATCATAGGCCCACGAGAACGTGACAATTGATCCCCATCCTGCTCTGCCTGCATAGACATGTGTACTAACTCAGCATAGGAGGGTACGTTAGCACAGCACATTTTCGAGCGAATATCGGGTCGCAGGCCCTCTGAAAAATGCCGCATCTGCATCTGCGCTTCACAAGTGCTGTAGGGACGTACCTGCCCAACTCTGTAACCCGATGCTCGTACTCTGTCACTAACATGCCTCCCTGTCTGAGGCACAAGAACTCATTCTCCTTCTCGTGCCGGTACGTCTGGGGATAGTACTTTTCATGGAAGTGGAACTCAAAAGCTGCCCAAGTCCATACATAGTCAACTGCAACGGTCCGCAGGACACTATCCCACCACAAGCTGGCCTCCTTTTCAAACATAAAGGTGGCCAACTCGACCTACTCCAGCTCTGTACAGTGTAGCATCCTTAGCATCTTAGAGATGCAGTCTAGCCAATATTCGGCCTCCTCGGGTCTGTAAGAACCCGCAAATGTATGAGGCCGCAAGCACTGGAATCGCTCGAGGAGGCCACTCATACCCAAGTTCCCCGTAGGGTATACAATAGGTGCAGGAGAAGGCACACCCTCATCTTGAGCAGAAGGCCTCGCAGTCTCAGCAAGATGTACAGATGGTGAAGGTGGACTTGCACTTCCACCCGGAGCTAGGGCCCCTGCAATCATGGTCAAGAGCTGTTGGTGCTGCTGGTGCATCATCATCATCAACTGCTCCAACCTATCAGTAGGTGGGGCCGACTGAGGCTCATGCTACGTCGAAGAAGACGCACCGTTTTGCTCATGGATCGGTGGTGTTTAAGGTGGCAGCCTAACCATAGGACCAGTAGAAGGCTGAGGCTCATGTATAGTCTCATGAACCAAGCCCAAACCAGGGTTTGTACGACCTTCACCCTGGGGAGGTGACTGGTCCATAGAATCAATAAAGGTGAGGCGTGCCGTGCTCCGCGTAACCTTAGGTGGCATTCCCTATATAAAATAGGGTTCACTTACGTAAGATGTAGCATAACAATACACAATCCTTTAAGCATTCCACACAACTTCTTAGCAAAAGAGATTGCATGCATTTCATTTTCCAAAATTGTCACAATACATGAAATACACATTACATAAATCATGACAGGAAATGCATGAAAGCTATTACAGAGCAAGACTCCCAACATAGAGCAACTGCCAACCACAAACACACTATCTACCCACGATTCTACTAAGCTCTTAATCATTAAAACACAAACATTTTAAGACAACAACGAAACAACTACGGGGCAATGACTTGGATGACTAGGCATCCGAGTCTAGCGATGGAGGAGGTGTACCCTTATCTATAGGCAGCACAGGATGAATTTTAAAGTGTTAGTCACTTTCTTGAACTTGTGTTTCACGAGGCCCCGAAGGTCCATTATATCCTTTCGTAGGATAGCTTGGCGTTCTTCAAGTTGAGCTAAGTGAGCTTGAATAGTGCCATGCTCCGGTTCCGTAGGAGGGGAGTCCCCATCCGTATCCTGGGCCTCCTCTTCTTCCTTGCTCTGCTCTTCTTCTATTTCAGCTCCCTCTTCTTCCTCACTCTCTTCCTCTTCGCTCTCTGTCTCAGCCTCACTCTCTTCAAGTAGGGCTTGTCGTTGCCACGGCCCGATACCCATCTGATTGAGAGTCGTTTCATTGATGTAATGGATCAGCACAGGCTTTTCCACCCCAAGTCTATAGCCAAACTCATGTGCAATCTTGCAAATGAGTCTGCCGAATGGGAGCGAATCCGACCTTCTGTTAGAGCGTGTGGTGAGAACTATCTATCGTAGAACAAAAGTGGGCACACACAACTTCTCTCCCTGCTCCACTTGATATAGGAAATCTACCATCAGGCGTGTGCACTCGCTGTGGTTGCTCCACCTGGGGTAGACGTTGAACGTAAAGATATGGTGAAGCAGACGGAAGTCACCAGACATATGGGTCGTTAGAAGGCTATTGTTGGATTGCCACTGTACTAGTTGGCCACAAAGGGCCCGTGTGCGGTGATCTCTTTCACGTACACTCCTCAGATTCTTCTCAATTGTATGTACCTCGCCAAGAGGCACATTCATAAGCCGAGATACTAAGCCAACGTCGATGGTGGCTTCCCGATCTCTTCCATAAGGGATCTTGAACTACAAGGGCTCCAACATAGGCTGTCGAATGTGGGCATAGAAAGCTCGGACAGTGCTCACATTAGCGCGGTACTCGCCCTCAAATAGCGGACCCCACCAGGCCTCTTCCAAGCACTCGAGCAAGAGGTATTCCCGAAATAGCTTACATCCACATGAGCTTCAAAAAGGACTCTACGGCCCTCATAAACTCTATGCGATAGCTCCGCCAACAGCGTCCTTCCGACGGGAGCCTAAGGATCAAGATCCCGTTTAGTATGAAACTCTCAATTGATGCTCGAACTTGCGGCGGCACCTCTCGCTTTCCTCGAACGAGTAGGGTGACTAGGCCCAACTTCTTCCACAGGAGCTCTTTTCTTTCCCATGAGAGAAAGAAGGGCGGAAAGAGAGAAAATAGTCGCCACAAGCTCAAAAAGAGCCATTGAACTAGAAGGAAAAAGTGGGTATAAGATGGATTATGGGATCACAAGAGTGTTGAAGCACACAATGGTAGTTGTGTGCTCTAAAAAGAGAAGGAATGAAGAAAGTTGAAGGAATAGGGAAGATTAGAAGAGGGATCGTTGGGTTTTGAAATCTTGAGCTACAAAAGGGGGATGTGTAGGCTCAAATGAAAGGGAAATAAAGAGGGAAAATGATGAAACCAAGTAGGTTAGTGAGCTTACACGAATTTGAGACTCAAATGGAGGGTTTAAGAGCTCAAATGAGAGAATGGAAAGGGGTTGGCAGCGGTGGTAGAGGGTTTTTGAAGGGGTAGTGCAAGGGTTACACGAAAATGAGAAAGGGAGTGGTTGAAGGAGGGGTTTGAGTGAAAAATCTGAATTTTTTTTTGAGAAAAGGGAAGCTTAGGGTAGTAATTTATGAAGGGAAGATGGTATAGAAGGGTTTTTAACAGACCCCCCTGCGTACGTGGGCCCCATAGCAGCTTGGAATGATCGGCTCGGCCGGGGCGACGAGGCCTCGCCAAACCAGCGAGGTCCTCGCCGGCCACTGGAGGTTTCGGCAAGGGCTCGCCCTTTGGGCGAGGTCCTCCTACCTCCTGGGTCCCAAAAAGATGTGGGTCCCACTCTGGGTCCCCTTGAAAGTGTGTCGTTTGGCCCCTCACTCCGTTTCGACTCGTTTCGGGTCATTTTATGTAATTTCTGGTGTAACTATGCATTTGCTGACTGTTGAAGGCTGGGATTGGGTAAATCATGGTCTAAACTCATCGATTGATGGTCTAGGGATGATCCGGGGTCACCTCAAGCGATCATGGATGGGTACAGACCTGAGTAAAGCGATCGATTTCGGTGATTTTCGCCAATCTACGAAACTGGAAGTCCTAAGCTTGTATCTACATTTTTCTCACACCCACCTAGGTTTAAATGCGTCAGTGTACATCGTGTGACCATAACTAGGTCCGGTTTAATTCAAATCATGCTTTGATACCAACTTGTAACGCCCTGAAAATCAGGGGTCGAGCATAAACTCAATCCACGAGTTCCAACGCATCACATACGCAACATAAATAATGATGAGTAAATGTTGTCTGTGTTAGTGTATCATTCATGAGTGGGATTATACCAAAATAGTAATTCATACTCTAGATCAATTCATATAACGCAAGCGAAAGACTGAAAATGTATATAAACGTGTATGAATCAAAAGATCACAATCGGTCTCCAGAGTATGAATACATCACTGAGTCATCATATACATGTAATAGTTCAAAATAGTTCAACTACAAAAATAAACCCTGTATCCCCGTCGATCTAGATAGCCTAAGCGAAACCACCGGAGAATCATCCTGATCATCATAGTAATCAGGCTCCGCCTCTTGAGTTGCATCATCATCTGCAACTAAGACAGAGTCTGGTGGGTGTTCAGAACACCGTCCCAAAATGTGGGAGTGAGTGATCAACTCAGTGGAACAATAAAGCAAAGGTTAACATGTTATCAATTCAGTCAAGTAGTAATGATAACGCAATACAAGCAAACATCCCTAAGTACTGTGATTAATGCAAGAATGATATGAATAATGATGCATGCCCTCGCCTGCGCTCCCTCAGCGACTTCATCTTACGATCGCGCATGAAACACTGCCACAGTGCTTGACCTGCTACGCCAAACGCACACGTAATGCGGTGCATGAGCGTGATTACCAAGTTATTATTAGTCCTTTTCATACAGTAGGATTGGGAAGCTAAGGTACCTCTCTTATATCAATTCCTAAACAATGATCCATTTTAGGGTCATCAATCCTAGTAAATCTTATACGATGATACGGTTCTAGGTCACTGCAAAGGGCTCGTCACCTTATCAGTACAGGCCTAATGTACTCTTGTTGCTACGTAGGGCTCGTCGCCTCTACGCAGTCTTAGTGTACGCTCGAGGTAAATACAAAGGGGTCATCACCTTATCAGTGTAGCCCGACAGCTCGAATACAGTATCCCATACCACCGTATTTGGCTCACGAGTCTGGGTTGCTTACTGGTCACTACGGAGAGGCTCGTCTCCCCAGCGTAGGCCGACAGCTCGACCATGGTGTCCCATACCACCATGCCCAGCTCATGAGTCTTAGCGGATAGAGGTACCAAGGTTTAAAAGGGTTTTCAATGGTGAGTTTGGTACCTTAGATTCAAGTAGTAGCGTCCATACATGGTGAACATACATCGGGTCAATCGGGTTACTTGACGAGCTCGATTAGTACGAGCGCACGTTGATTTAATCGACATGAAGTGCGTAAGCACTCCATGTGGCCTAACCACTGTCGACATCCCATGTACGGCTCGGATTCATCGATCACGTCCTATGTGGCGAGACAACCTCAGCCACCATATCAGAACCTGTTACCGATTGCCTGGACTATTCCGTAGTCCCAAATACATTCAATTATAACAGATACTCATACAAGCAAATCAGAACAGTAATGGATCAACAATTCCAATCATACAAGCATGTGAGCATTTGATGGATTTCAACTTAAACATGAATTCACACATAAGCAATGTCTAAGTTAAGCAGACAAAGAATGTAAGTTGCATGGAGGAAATCATATACATCGTTAGGATAGTTGAGAATCTCTTCTTAACGCCCATATAAAGCATAATATATTACACATTTATTCATTCAGACATTTCTACAAACACTTAGACTACATATTCCAACATACATGACGTATGTTGGTGATAGCACGTATTAGGACAAATCCTTTCGCCAAGGAGTTATTACACATACAACTAGCACAAACACATGACAATTAATCATGGAAAATACATGTTCATATCTCATACGTATACGATACTTTCTACGTATACATGGAATACACTAATCTCAATATAGTTTATATATATCAGAAACGCAATACAAACATCGCATTTTGCATGTGAAATTTCACCCACATTAATAATAAACCATTAATCGACATTGAAAGACTTGAAAACCTTAACCTATACATTTATAGTCCACACCCTTCGCCAGTAGACTTGTAATGAACTTAGTTTAAAGCTAAGTCTTTGTCTACGACAGATTTGGCAACCTATAGGATAAATTATGTTAGCTATTTGATAACCTACACTATCAGAAACCTTAAAATGGATTATGGTTAAGTTTCCTTACCCAATAGTGGAATGGAATTCACCGGAATAGCGATGTAGATGCGGTAGTTAAGGCCAAGGAGCAATGGGATCGAATCCCAGGAGGAATCTCCAACTCTCACCCCTACTTTCTCTCTTTTCCCTTCTCTTTTCTCTTCAAATTCGTATGGCATATGAGAGAGGGTGTTTATGGTCCTTATATAGGCCCAAGTTTGATGGGAATGGCCCCAGGGCCAAGGTATACTTAGGTTATATCCAAATATGGGCCGTTTTGGTCCAACAGAGCACTTCTGGTGGCCCCTTTTTCACATGCAGTCAGACTTAATCTCCCTGACCATGGATCTAGGTCATGCTGAGTTTTTGTCCTGGTCAAATTTACAGATCAGCCGTGGCGGACCGGTTTTAGTTCAGCGGTCACGGTCACTCGATCAGGGCCACAAGTACATCGACATGTGAGGGACATTTCTCCTGATCTGAGGGTGTATTTAGGTCAGATTCTGACGGTTTGAATCCTTATATTTGGCCCGCAAGTGACACGACTCAGATTACTTAAATTCAGATTTTATTCTTAAATATTTTCACGTTTCTCACACTCTTCGCTCCGGGCTCAAGTTGTGCAGTTCTTGACACCATTAAGACTTGATTTCTGAGGGGGTTGTCAAGTCCAGTAATGCGGTCATAACTGTATAGTTTCAGAGTAATCAGACTTTCGACGTGCGGTCCAGGTCTAATACGGAGTTTCGGTGTGCTCCCGAGAGCAACTGGGTAAGTGATTAGTGCTAATTTTATAAGCACTCTAGTTTAGCACTTGCTAATATTAACCTAATTTCTAAAGGATTTAGTTCTGGGTGATTTCTGCCTGAGGTGGTACTCGGGTCTTTGTATGGATTTTTCCGAGACGTTACAACTACCATGAAGAAGGATGGCCTGATAATGTATGTCTGCTCGAAATCTGGGAATATCACTACACTAAGCTAGTAGGCTAAGAAGGCAGCCAGTTCGCAGGAGGAACTGTATTCAATAGTGCTGTCAATATTTTGGCGAATGGTCTTAAGTTCTTGGTGATCATGACCTACAAAGCTGTCAGGGTGAAGAAATAATCATTAAAATTAGACCATACAAGATTGAAGTTGTGAAGGAAGAAAGTAGAAAGGAGAAAATGTACCGTAATTTTTAGAAAAGTAAGCTAGCCATTCGAGAGAAGTAATGTGATTAGGTTAAGGGAAGTTGGCCAGTGCATTGAAGAGTTCAAGAGTGGCCTTCAAAATTTTAGATTTGTCATCTCCTACAGAAGCTAGAGCGAGCTCTCCATTAGAGGGTATATAGGTATCAAAGATATTGCCCATAATAGCAAGACCTGCTATGCGAATAAGATCCCATAAGGTGATACTCATTTCTCCTGAAGGAAGATGAAATGAGTTGGTGATTGGAGACCAATGGTTAAGGAAGCCTCTGAAGATAGCAGCATCCCCATGAAAATTCTCTAACGTAGCTATGATTGCATCAGAGAGGTTGATTTGTTCTAGAACGATGGTATGCTTTCGAATGATAGTTCGACCCCAGGCGCTGTACAAATTACAAAGAGATAAGAGTCCTATTTCTAAGAATTTTTCAGAGATAAGAGTCTTATTTCTAAGAAATTTTCAGTGATCTGAGAAGAAGAGTTATTGAGCGGTCTCAAAATAATGGGCAAGGAAAGGTTGTTGGGGATCGTGACATGGATGTAAAAATCTCATTTTGTGAATCCTGCCAGCTCTCTGATCGGGCTCATTCTTTTTCAGATAACCTTTCAAAATTCTTGGTTCTTTCATAATCCAATTGTCCACGGAGACAAAGATATTTTGTCAATCGAATCGTTCACTGTGAAGAATTGACCAGTGATGCCACAAGTTGATGGGAATAATGATCAGTTTGTTGGTAAAGGGGTTATGAAGCTCTAAAGTTTCTTCGTTTATTTCTACGTATTACCAAGAATAATGGAAAGGTTGTTTAGACCCTGAGAAAGATGGATGATTCTTTCTTCTCGAAGAGAATGCTAATGAGTGATGCATGATCTTGAACTGGAAGCTATTGGGTAAAAGATGAAAATTTTGAAGGGTAGAAGTGATAAAGGCATAAGAGAATTCAACAGAGTTTTGGAATAGGGGTTTTGAACTAAGTACAGGCGAGTTGCGCGGGTGACTTGCATGGATGACTTATGCGAAAATGGAATTCAGGTTGGAGAAAAAATTTTTGAAGTGAAGAAATGAGTAGAGGATTGGTATTTATAGACGCTCCAGGACTTGGCTAGGGTCATATGTGACCACGGTAAGGGGAGTTGCACGGATCCATGCAACTCGATTCAATGATAAAGGATTTTGATCCTTCAAATTGACTTAACAAGAAGTCAAATCTTGAATCAAGGGGGCATCTGTTAGAGCATAAAAAATTCAATGGAGAAAAGAAAAGAATGTTTAAAAAAGAAGAAGAGCATGACCGAGTCGCACGGGTCACGACTTGCACAGGTCACGAGTTGTGCAGGGATCGAGTTGCGAGGGTCACGAGTTGCGCAGGGATCGAGTTGCGCAAGTCATTGAGTTGTACGGGTCTCGCAACTCACCGTAGTTATGCCATGCCATGCTACCCTTCGCAGGATATGTTTTTTTGGTGATGCGAAGTGGGGTCCACGACATGGGATTAGAGGGCTTACACGTGCGGAAGTTTATAAATAGCCCCTTACCCCCCTCATTTGTAGGATCAAATGTTCGGAAGACCAGTGCCTCTGATAGGTATTGGAGATGGAGAGAAGGAGAGGGCGTGTAGAGTGCAGAAGGCCGGGCCACGCAACTCCTCGGCCCGCACAACTCATGGGAGAGTTGTGTGGGTACTCTTTGAGGCAACATTATGTTGCATTTTCTCAAGTCCTTAGGCCATTTCAGGTGTTTCAAAGTGATTCCGGCACTCGTTTATCATGTCAATGAGGGACGAAGTACACGGAAAGCCCGAACAACTCATCTTCCCTGGAGACATAACTGATATGAGCCAGGATACTGCTAAAATTTATATTTGAGCCTATTCAATACTTGCACTTTTACATTTTCTAGAAATTGTATCTTGGAATCAGAGGATCAAAAGGATGTAAAGAACTTAGAATGAATAAATTCAATGAATGTTCTCTTAGTTCTTTCTTTTTGTCATTATTGAGTGAGATAATTCCTCAAATTAAATGTTTTTTTTGTGGTCAAAACAACATTAAAAGACATATTACAAAAGATGATTAAATAGGGTGAGATAATAATAAAAAAGGATGAAAGCGAGAACGAAAAGTAACTACAAACATGGTTTCTGCAAGAGATCCATTGAAGATGTGGAAAGATAAAAGAAAGGCTGTCATGACAAGAAAACCACTATTTGCTACATCTCCTACAAAAGTCCCATCAGAAACATTCACTATTATGGTTCACAGCTTCCTGGGCCATCCACTGGAGGAATTAGTCCAGATGTCTTAGCCTCCATATGCCAAAGAAAAGATGAGTCAGTTAAAGAATTCATTGATAGATGGAGAATTCTGGGGGCATCGTGTTCACAATTGACAAAAGAAGAAGAAAAAGTCATGTATAGAATGCATAAGACCAGATATTGCAATTGGTCTTATTAGTCCGAATGTACAGACCTTTCAAGATTTGATCATAAAAGCTTACAATGTAGAAAAGCTTAGTGGGAAAGTGTTCAATTTTTATACGAATCTGATCTTTTAATATTTTGAAAAGACTTTGGTTGGTATTATTCGGGAAGAAAGAAAAATGAAGAGTTATCGAGATGAACGAAGAAACTTTGATGAAAGAAATATGAGCAGTTCTACAGTGGAAAAAATAAAGAAAAGATTCAGAAAATTCAATAATTTTGGAAAGTATACATTCGAAGAAGATGATATACTTCCTATGATGAACCAGTTATTAGTTGTAGAGAAAATCAAGCTGCCATGACCAAAATGCCCAAAAGAGATGAAGATGACGAAAGAAAATGATTATTGTTATTATCACCGTCTTCTTGGACACCGAACTGAGAATTGCTTCATCTTGAAGAAAATTTTACAAGAAATGATGGATAATGGAGAAATTGTCATAAGGAAAATGTATGATGTAAGATAAAAGGTAACAACACGCAATCCTAATTGAAGTCAGTCATGATTATTTAGAAGAAAAGTCACATTCTACTGTGGACGCAACCCTTTGTATCTTTCTGATTAA
The DNA here is from genome assembly GCF_029962835.1 of Magnolia sinica. Taxonomy (NCBI): domain Eukaryota; kingdom Viridiplantae; phylum Streptophyta; class Magnoliopsida; order Magnoliales; family Magnoliaceae; genus Magnolia; species Magnolia sinica. The sequence continues at coordinate 51,558,670 of NC_080585.1, read as the reverse complement.
GAATGTGAGAATACAAGTATTCATAACAATGCTCGATTCGCCAAAAAATATGCCCTCTGAAGGTTGTTGCAATTTTGATTATGAAGATTATCAGCATAATACTTCTTAATCAAAAGGGGGCAAGGCAAGCAGAAGGATGGAAGAGCCTCACCTCATAAGGTAGTGCCATGCCATGTATTATCCTTCCTGTTATATGAGTAAAGGGTAAGGTTTTCAAAGCTCGTATTAAGTGTATTAAATTTATTACCAATGATTATTGCCAAAATCAAAATTGTCGCTGATCAGCGCCAAGCGCCAATGGTTATCGTCAAATTGATATTATCGCCATCGCTGATCACTGCTGACCACTATTACAAAAGCCATCATCGTCGAGCCAATATTATTGCCAACTTGATAAACTATTTTAAACATAATATTATCAAGGATCAGTGATGACAATATATCATTTGTCGACTTATCATCTACCTATTATCTACGGCAGTGGTAATGGGGATTTATCATTTACGGTAGCGGAATGTTACGCATAAGACCTACCATTGTAATCGACGATATATCAAGTATCATACGGGCATCAGTGAGAAGCCAATGGCCCTAAAAAGCCCATGAAGGCTATCACATGTTTAGACCCATGTGGGCAGCGGAGCGCTCTTGTACTACCAACCACGCGTGAGACCAATGCTGTATGTATTGCTTTCGACAGCGTCACGAGGGAAGGTGAGAGAAAATGCCCTCTTACGAATGGGTCGGACTTAGCTGACGAAGACAAAGTGGGTTGCAGTGTGTGCTCTTTGGCTTTTCCATAGATAGGCCAACCATGCATAAGACCGCCCAGATTCCTAGTTTGATTCCAGTAAAAACTCATAAGGACTAGTCTTTAAAGAAAATTACCCCCTCATTAATGGACTGGTGGCCTCAAATTTGGTACCTCAAGGTAGCCTTGCGCACCCCATGAACCCTAGAGAGTTACTGCGGCCAACCCTGTACGTAAAACCCACCAAGTTCACTGCCTTGGTAGCTTCACTGGGCCCCTTTGATAGATCACAGTTTGTGAACTCCCCAGCCCCGATAAGTTCAGCAAACTCATAAGAGTTAGAGAGACCTTTCGCATAAGACCTGACTCCAACTACTTATAAGTCTAAAAAACTGTAACTGCTCCATTACTCATGAGCTTAAACTGTGCGTGAAAGTGTATAGTCCAGTTAAGTCAAGTTCAGTCATGTCAAGTCCAGTTAAGTCAAGTTCAGTTATGTCAAGTCATGTCAAGTCTAGTGAAGTAAAGTCTAGTTAAAGTATGTTCAGTTAAAAGTATACTAGCTTCACTACTCAAGAGCTTAAACTATGTGTAGCATCAAAATGTTGCAGATACATATGTTCGCCTATTTTACTTAAGATATGCTCAAAGTATGCAATTATCTGATACGATGAAATAAATCATGAAAATCTCAGATACTGATTAGATAAACATATAGAAATGTATTTAACTTGAAACAGGTTCAAATTAGAATGACAAATACATTCAAAATGTCTACAATACTCTATTCAAAAGTTAATCTTCAGGATCAACTATTAGTCGTGTAAATGCTATAGTGTAAATCTAGGACCCGAAGAGTTATCAAATTTTATTGTGCCAAACTATTTAGAATTTGTATCATGCATTGAGTTGAATTGATCAGGTTCGTGTATTTTAAAGTTGTCTGCATCTTCGTCGAAATTGCCTACATTTTCAAGTTGAAGAGAAGATTGTTGAAGTTTATGGTTTTAAGCTCAAACTCAAGAACTAAGGCTCAAGAACTCAAGTTCAAGTTTAAAGTTCAAATACTGTACGCTAAAGACTCAAGAACTCAAGCGTAACTCAAGCTCAAGTTCAAGAGATTAAACTCAAGCTTCACGTATCACAAGAATTAAAGGTTCTGAAGCAAATGATATTTCAATTATTCCAACTCAAAAACAAGGTATGATGACCCTAGATTGACCATAGGTTGAGTCATATTCATTACATATTTTATGTGGGTCATTTCATAAGTTTATAGGTCATTTTCTCGACTAGTCTTAGTCCTTGTTCGACTAGTCCAAGTACTGGCTCGACCAGTCTAAGAGTTTTCTCGACCAGTCCAAGATTTGTTATGAATTTTCAGAATTTTTTGTTGGACCCTCGACCAGTCGTGGAGACTACTCGACTAGTCAAGTGAATAGTGCTCGACTAGTCGTGTAGGCCACTTGACCAGTCGAGCAAGTCACTCGACCAGTTGAGTAACGACCTTATCTTATCGTGTCAGAAAATTTAAAATTTGGTTGGTCCTTCGACTAGTCGAACCAACCCTTAGACCAGTCGAGTGAACAATATTTTTACCTATAAATAGAGCACGAATTTCAGAGATTTTCATTCATTCAAAGCTAAATCAAAACACCACTCTGAGAGATAAGTTTGTGAATTTATTAAGCTATATTGTGCTCATTTTAGATTCTCTTTTTTAGCTTTTGTAATTTGATTTTGTGATCTTCATTCCAATCTTATATTAAGAAGGAATTTGTGTTTTACCATTTCTTGAGATCAAAATCAAATCAAGCTATCCCAAGTTGATTTAATTAAAAATTATTTAGAATTAAAACCTTTTCATCTATGAGACTGAACATTGAACATCTTCGTCTACATTGGGTTGGTTCTACCGGGCTTCTTCAGAAGGAGAATTTTTAGATAAGTATCATTTACATTTTGTATATATTTTGTGGTTTGTGAGGTTGTGCCAGGAAAATCTCATTTTGGTTTTGTCTGAAGTAATCCAGAAAATTTTAGAGTATGGGTTTTTTTTTTTTTAATTGTGTAAGCCCAACTAAAGACACAATTGTGAAGGTTTTAAGGTGAACCTTAGAAAACCTTTTTCATAGTGAAAGTTAATATCCTAAGGGAGTGGATATTAGGAGTGGAGTAGTTGTGTGGCTATTTTCTAATAGTTGGTGTACACACAAACGAACCACTATAATTCCTGGAGTTGTGGTGGATGATTGAATGTGCTTATGTGTGTGAATGTTGTAATTTACTTTGAGCATTTGTGGTGAATGTTGTAATAACTTAGTTTATTTTCTTTGCCTCTTTATTGGTTTGGGTTTTTGATACTCACAAACGTTCTAGTAAGGTCGTCCTACCATAAGCCTTTGGTTTTTAGTTTAGGTTGTCCTTAGAACTAAGTTTATATCAACCTCTCAAGACTAGTACATTTGAGGTTACTATTTACTTATGCTTCTTTATTATTTGATTGTGCTATGCTTCTTTCAATTCCACATTTATTTTTTTAATTTAGCATAGTCCTATTCACCCCCCCCCCCCCCCCCTCTAGGACGTTTAGCTCGGCCTTTTCAAGTCATCGATTATAATATATTTATCCTTCCGACAAGAGCTATAGGATTCTTTTATCTTTTGTTTATTTGTCGATGAAGGAAAATTCTCTCATAAAATTCTCAAAGGCGGTGGAGAATGAAATTGCAAAGAATTATCATTTTCTTCTGGAAGGTTTGATGATTCGATTATATTCTCTGAATTTTTTAAAGGAACACCAAAAGTTATCCATCCTTCAAGCGTATCAACGGGTTTTACTTTGTGAATAGTATCTTCTAAAGAAATCCTTATACAAAGCTGAGTTAAACACGGCGCACGATCTCTCTCTTTAAAATAACCTATGCCTTGGTCTTTCTGATAACTTCTTGCCTATGGCGGAAGAATGCGTATGGCATGGTCTACTGGATAACATTTGCATACCAAATAATATTGATGAGCCCACTAGCACATCCAGGAATAAGAAGTATGGACCGAATAATTATAGTCGAGAATTATGAAGCGAGATCCCGTATTGATATTCAAGAGTTGCCTCTATATCAGAACCCAGTTATGTGGTCCAATACCATAACTCCTCATGGATCTTGTAACAATGTCACAAGTCTCTAGTACTGTTTGGTTAAAACCAAATTGACGAGAGAATCGGCTTAGATAATATGTTCACACCAAAATGTGCTACCTTCCGGATGGCTAGTAACAAGAAATGAATGCTCGCCAAAAAAGATGGAATCATCATCGACAACTTCTATACCCCCCAGATGGCTGGTAAACAGAAATTGATAAAAGTCGATAGGATCATTATTCTCTATATTTCGGGTGACCCAACCCTTCGACTTTTCAATCATCCTCCTTAGTTGATAATGCTGAAGAGGAAGCTGATGAGGATTTGAATATGCTATTTCAGAGTCAGCAAAGGTACAAAGAAACTACACTCCTAGCTAGCCTATGAAGAAATGCTAGGGAGCACAAACTGAAAAAGATTCGGTCATTGGATCTCTAGGGCCGGAAATGATGTCCTCGAAAGCGCGATATAGGGAACACAGAACTAGAGGAGCTAATGAATATTTCTGACCTTTTGCCATTACACCCGTGACTACAAAGATAGATGGTCTAACGATGTCTATTTGTTCCGAATCAGGAAATATCACTAAACTTAGCCAGTAAGTAGGAAAGTGGCTAATTCACAAGAAGAGCTGTATTCAATGGTACTCTCAATATTCTCATGAACAGACTTGAGGTCTCGGTGATTATGGTCTGTAAAGCTGTCAAAGCAAAATAATATGGTTATTAAAACAAAGATGAAGACTTGGAAAGAGAAAATAAAAATAAAGAAATATACCATAGCTTTTGAGAGAAATGAGCCAGCCATTCAAGGGAATTAATTTCATTAGGTTGTGGGAAGTTAGCCATTTCTCTGAAGAGTTTAAGAGTGGTCTTTGAAATCTCAGACTTACTATCTCCCGCAGAGATAAGAACAAACACTCTTTGTTTGAAGGATGTATGCATTGAAGATATTGCCCATAATGGGGAGACCTGATATGCAACGAATATCCCATAAGGTAATGCTCAATTCGCCCAAAGGAAGAAGAAATGAATTGGTGACTGGAGACCAATGATTGAGGAAACCCTTGAAGATAGCCGTGTTTTTGTAAAAATGTTCTGATGTGGCTATGATTGCATCAAAGAGGTTAATCTGTTCCAAGATGGTAGTATGTTTTTGAGCAATGGCTCGCCCAAGCACTATAGAAATCTCGAGGCGATAGAAGACCTTCGGTTAGAAATTCGTCTGTCCTCCAGGTTGAATGACCATTGAAGAAATGTTGCTGAGCGGTTTCGAAGAAGTGGGTAGGAAATTGCTGATGAGGATTGTAGCAAGGACATAAGAATCAAAATTTATCAATCCTGCCAACTTTCTGACGAGATTTGTTCCTTTCTAAACATCCTTTCAAAAATCTTGGTTCTTTCATGATCCAGTTGTCCATAGAAACAAAGTTTCTTCGGTGGGTAGATGGTTCACTATGTAGAATTGACGAATGACGCCGCAAATTGATAGGAACGATAGTTGTTTCTTTCTCTAAGGGGTTGTGAAACTCCAATGCTTCTTCATTAATCTCTATGCAGTCCTAAGAATGTTGGGAAGTTTGTTTAAACTTCGAAGAAGATGAATGATTCTTTCTTCTTGAAGATGAAACCTTCGAATATTTCATGTTTGAAGGATAGAGGCTACCAGATCAAATATAATATTTTGAGAAGAAAGGAGAGGATTCGAGGTTTAGAAGAAAATTCAGCAGAATTTTAGAACATAGAGAAAATGCACTAATTATAGGAGAGTTGCGCGGCCAGGCTAGTTACACGGATAATGAGTTGCGCGGTTGGTTAAGTTGTGCGGACAAGATGAGTTGTGAGGAAATCGAGAGTTGTGACAATATTTTCGTCGATGGGAAGTAAAGAAATGATGGGGAAGGCTGGTATTTATAGCCGATGGGACCCGATTTAAAGGAATTTCGCAGGTCCATGCAACTTGATTCCTGAGCAAAAGATTTTGATCCTTCATTTTGACCTGATAATTAGGTAAACATCAGATCAAAGGGGCATCTATTGGAGAATAAAAAATTGATTAAGAAACAAAAGAAGTGAAGAGAGAAAGAAACTAAAGTAAAAAGTCATAGAAGCCCTGAGTTGCACGGACTCAACTAATTGTGCGGAGCATGAGTTGCGCAGAAGATTAAAAGAAAGAAGATTGAAGGAAAAGAATGAAAAGTCGAGTTGCACAGGGTAGCAAGTTGCGTGAGGGGTCAAGTTGCGCGGACCTGCGCAACTCACCACAGTCGCGCAGACACACATAACTCATCAATGTGATTCGTGCAAATTATTTTGAATAAATGCAAAGTGTGGTCCACAACATGAAATTCGAGGGCCCACACGTGCGAAAGCCTATAAATACCCCCTTTCCCTTCATTTGGGGGATTCAGATTTCTTCAGAAGATTGGTACCTCTGACAGGTATCACATAGAGGAGAGGGGGAGAGCCAAAGGCCAGACTGCGCAACTTACTCTGAATTGCGCCGGCCTACGCAACTCCTCGAGCCACGCAACTCGGTGTTGAGTCGCACAGATAACTGATAAAGGGCTTATTTTCTGACATTTTTGAAGAAGTCTTCTTAAGGATGTTTCAGTATCTTGTCATATTATTCATAAAGATGAATATATGGGGGAAGATCTGTACAACTCATCTCCTATGGAGACTTGAAAGATATGAGCCGAAATGCTGTTGAAATTTACATTGGAATTCTTTCAACATTTATATTTTCTTTATCTTGGAATCAAAGGATAGAAAGGATGTAAACGAATTCAAAACATAAATAAGATATGATGATTATTCTCTTCACTGTATTCTTTTGTCAATATTAAGTGAAATAATTCCCCAAATCAAAAACTTTTCGTTTCCGGTCGAAATAATGTGGATAGAGTCTAAGAAGAGTGATTAGAGCTTGGGACAACCTAAGGACTTTGAAATACCTAAATCCACACTTTTTATAAAGTTTTGGGTCCTATACTTATAGAGAAAAGGGCCCAATGGATCTATAATGGCTAGTTATTGGTGCTACCAAGTGAACCTTTGGTAGTACCAAAATATAGTCGAAGGTACAAAATATCACTCGGTGGTAGATCCTAAAGTTGCTGGATGATTTTTGTTACTTTCGGTGGTACTAAAAGTTGTTCATCGGTAGGAGTCGGTGGTACTGAATTTTCAGTCGGAGGTACCAAATATTCTTCGAAAGCTACTAGACTGTTTTAGGCACTTTCAGTAATATCGAAGGCATCTTCGGTGCTACTGAAGGTGCTGTTCGGTTGCACTTTTTACTACCAAATGTGGGCAGATTTTCCTATTTTAACTTCTTGTCCATTAAATCATTCAACAACTTGGAACTTCCTAAAGCCACGAACTTCCTAAAGCCAAGACTAAAAGGATAGAAAGTATGAACTTCAAATTGGCTTGAATAGATGACCTAAGTGGGTTTTCCTATTTAGGTTAAAGTCATCTATAGGCAAGATCTTGATCGTAGAAGATTCTTTGGATTCTGACTTTATAGCTTGGGCTTTTGCTCCAGTTGCGTCGTCGATCTTTAATTGCAAAGGACTCATCCGACTACTTGACACAACTAGTCACGTGATTGACAAACATATGTGTAAATAAGTGCACTAACAATCTCCCCCTTTTTTAATTACGTGACAAAAACAACCTATCCTAGGACACAGTCATGGTCCATACCAATGACCTACTAAAACAATAAAAGATTACATATTAATTACCAAATTACAACTCAAACATAAGACTAGATATGTAACATAGAGATGTTGCTCCCCCGTAGTGTCTTCCACGATCAACCTGTATTCTGCAGAAAACAACAGAGTGTTTTAGTGGGTAGATAGGTTTCTTCCCCCTTTTTGTTAGTTATTGGAAAAGGATTTACTAAGAAATAAGCCAATATATGATGAAATTTAGTGTAGAGAGAGAATATGCAAATCACATAAAGTTAGAATGGAAAAAGTTATGAAATATATAAGCATTATGTGATCAAAAGAAATATATAACCCATGTCAAAAGAAATATATAACCATGAAGAAGACTAGCAAACATGAGCATAATGGATATCATCATAAATTTATCAAAATTACTACCCTAAGCTTGGGTCTAATCATTCATCATCTAAAACTAACAAGCCCTTAAGGGCATAATCATCCAAAAATAAATTGTACTATGATTCATCAAAAAACACTAAAAAAAATCATCTGGACAATCCACCCTCATACGGAGGGATATAAGAATGACGAGTCAGAAGCAATTTAGTTATGTGCTCCCTAGTATGTTGAAGAGAGTGTCAAGACATAGTTCAATCTTGGAGAGTCTATTTTCACACTGCTAGAGGCGAGCTTCTATATTCGACTGCCCTTCAAGATGTTGACGAACTGGATCGTTCTGGCGAAGAAGACGCCCAGTGTTGACTAATTGTGGACTTGGTGCAGGCACTAGGCTGCGACAAGAGTCCCAGCCAGTGGCCATGGGAGTGTCTTAAGCTTTTTCTTTACCCGCATTTATGATTGACTTTAAGTACTTTTAGTAGGGTTTTCTTGGTAAGTATACTACGGGATATATTGTATCACAAGTAGGTGGCATAGCTAGAAACTTGGAAAGTTTGCAGATGACGCTTGGAAAAGGAAACTTGTGTGGTGAATACTTTTGACAACTTGAATTAATTGTTAAAAAATTAGAGTGGGTAGACATATTTTAGTTCTCCGATGAATATCACATAGGGTATTTAGAACAACTGGTGAGAGCATATCTCCAAAAACTTCACAAGGATATGCATTGGTACTCAGTATCTCGTGAAACACTTTTGTGGTAGAGTTCAGATACAATGAAGACAGGTAGTTTCTTTTGTTTCTGGGAATTATTGAGTCAACACAGTGTTTTAGTTACTTCTTTCCTGACACTTGGATCATTTAAGCAATGATCGGTTGGCGAAGTATGTGTGACTGGAAGATTCAGAAGTTGTCCCAGCATCAAAGGAGTGATCTCCTTAGTTTGGTTCATGTAATTGATGCTGATTGATGGAGGATCATCTTGAATATTATGACAAGAATTCAAGAATTGATAAACTAGGTCATATTGTATTTCTCCTCCTAAGTAAATGACATTATCCCACCCCATTGATCCCATATAGATGTCTGTCCCGTATGGCTCTATGAGACTAGATTTGACAAATCGATTAAAGGTATATTCGTTTGCCTTGGTAGTAGAATGTGGATAAGGAGTATAGGTTCTGATTTTTCTTGATGAGGTTTCTCCTTTTGCATCTTCCTTTCCTTTGTTCTTTACCATGTTGTGCTGAAATCATAGGTTAAAACAATAAGTACGTATAAAATAATAACTAATCATGAAAAATGATTGTATCCCCTGACTGAATGAGGTTAAAATCACAGATTTTCCAATCAAGTACATATAGATCATATAGTGAGTTCCTTTTAAAACAACCCCTTTTGATTCTGTGTATTTGTAATTCAATAGGTTGTTTTGGAACACAATGGTATCCTTATAAGAGTTGATATGCGGTATGGAGTGTTTTAACTATTCCACCATCACAATCAAACTTAAACCCCCAGATAGTGTATAATGGGATAAAATTAATTAGGCTAAGATTTCATTTACTGGTCCCCCAAAGTATATGCATCTTTAGAGAGAGGAAATCTCTTGAACATTGAATTTTTTCAAGACAGCTTTCATCCATAATTTTTACACACACAATCTTTTGTTTCAAAAAAAATCTCGCAGTGATGGGCCTGGAAGGATTAGGGTTTTAGGAAGATGAGGGTCTATAGGTTTAGCTAGATGATCGTCCTCGTTTTGGAATATAGAGTTTATGCCTAGTTGTGATTGATTCTTTAATGTCATGTTTCTTCTTGGATCTGTTTTTCTCTAGGCAAAGATGACTCCATTTTATGGAAATGAAGTGGAATGATAAGGACCTACCAAGAGAAGATAAACCTAAGATAAATGATCCTAGTTTTTGAGATCTAAAGAGAAAGCACATGGAGATACCTTAGATTTTTCTAATTTTGGTTGCACAGCCCTTCAACCGAACTTTGGAAGAAATAAGATATAGTCTAAACAGAACTGAGCAATGAGGGATTTAAATAACTTGACGCAGCTCGATTTCGGTAGCACTGAAGGTAAGTTCGATGTTACCGAAGTGTTCTTGGAACTCAAAAGATCTTTAAAATTGATTTTCCTACTATGTACATTTCTAAAATAGGATTCCATGATATGGTTGAGAGTGAAGGTCTTCTAAGGAATTTTCAAAATGTTTAGAGGTCAAGAATCCTTAGATTTATCAATTTAGTTCAAATAAACCAATAACCATTCATTAGAGATGGTTGATCAATAGGTTATAAACATTTGATTGTAGTATGTGTATCAACCTTTTCTGGTTCAAGGTAATTATCATATTATTCATGAATATTTCAAAAGTTATGTATGATACTTGTTTTATATGGAGTTGTTTATCATGAAGGCATTTTTATCAAACTCCATGGATGAAGAAATTATTAGTCAAGAATTTGTTTGTGAATTGATTCAAAAATAATATGCTTTTTAATGTTCTAGAATCAATTTTAAGTAACTATGATTTACTTCTTGACTAATCAATTACTATTATTATCATTATTATTATTAATTTTTATGGGTCACTTTTACTTAAGACCATCTTCCTTTTTAATTTTTTTTTTTTTTTTTTACTTGACCCATTACCAAATATATCAAAAGATGGGTCAAGGTAACTTGTAGATTTACATGGACCAAATGATATAAGGGCCCGAGTCATTTTTAAGGCACATGTATCTATTTTGCCTTACCCATTTGGTAACCATTTTCTTTGAGCCAAAAGAGTATTTCTCAGAGTGACTTTCAAATAATTTGGATGTGACTTTGTGATTTGTCTTGGAAGTAACATTAGATTTCTTAACCATAGGACATTCCCATTTGTAGTGTCCTATCTTTCCACAATGATGGCATTCAACTGAATCTTTCTGATTTGGAGTAGTTGAATTTGTCATCATTGATGAGGTAGAGGAGGATTCTGATTCATATCTTAGGCCTGTCATATTTTTGAATTTTCTACCCATGTGTAGAAGTTTCTCAAATTTTTCATTGCTTCGAGTAAATTTTCAGGTTAGTTTTGTTGTTTGATCAGAATGTTTTACTTTCATTTTTAATTTCTTGTTTTCTCTTTTTAATTTTTCAACTTTCAATTCTAGAAGTTCAATTTTCTTGATCATATTATCAAAAGTTATGCTTCTAACGGTAATTCCTCTCCCCTTTTTAATTCTCTTAAGATTAAGTTCATCTTCCTCATCCAGATTCTTGGGAATGACTGTAGTGGTGGAGGCCATGAGAATCTTTAGTGATTTTGTGTCTCCATCACTTTCTGACTCATTTGAATATGAGTTTGAGTCATCAGTATCATCCCAGGTGGCTGTCATAGCTTTCCCTTTGGACTTCTTTATAGGACATTTCGTGGAGATGTGACCAAACTTTTTATAGTTGTAGCATTGAAGCTCTTCAGATTTATTGAATTTGCCAATTTGGTGCTTTGGTCCAGTTGAGCTCCCTTGTTATTGTATGGTCTTCCATGGTTCCTATTAAAGAATCTTCTAAATTTTTTAACCAAGAGGGCAACCTCCTCATCTCCATCTTCATTCTCACTATCTTCTTCCTCTATTGTATTCATGGTTTTAGAGGTTTTGAGAACAATATTTTTAGATTTTGTGGGTGGTTTGAAGTGTAGTTCAAAGGTCTGTAGGGAACCTACTAGTTCTTCTACTTTCATTTCTTTTATATTCCTACACTCTTCAATGGTACTGACCTTGGAGTTAAAACGTTCTGGTAGGATCTCAGAATTTTCCTGCATATTTTGGGTACCAGAATTCTTTCTCCAAGTCCTCCCATGGAGTTACATATACCATTTAATCTTGTGAAAAACTTCATGAACATCTCATATTCATCCATCTTTATATGTTCAAACTAAGATGTTAGGAGTTGAAGCCTTGACATTTTTACTGTATTAGTTCCTTCGTAGGTAGTTTCTAATAACTCCCATGCTGCCTTAGAGTTTGCACACATACTTTTCTGATGAAATATTTCTTGTGAAAATCTGCAGCAAATTGCATTCATGGCTTTGGCTTCACACATCCTCATCTCTTTGTCATACTAGGTCCATTTGGCCTTTGGTTTTGGTTTGCCGATTTTTGTGCCATCCTCGAGAACAATTTGTTCTGTTGGTGCAACATATCCATTTTCAACAATTTCCCATACATAATCATCTAAGGCCTGGAGAAAATATATCATTATGGCCTTATAGTATGCATAGTTTGTACCATTAAAGATGGGTTGTCGTGAGACGGATAGTCCCTCTCCTTTACCATAATTCTTTCTTCAGTTGATATCTTCCTCTAGGTTATTAGACCTTTTTCAGTGGAACCTCGCTCTGATACTAATTTAAATTGTGGTTTAGACCGCTGATACTGAAGAATGAGTATGAGACAATGTCTTAGAGGGGGGTGAATAGGACTTTTCTAATATTTTGCATTGCCTACTTAAACAATCATTCAGTTTAAATCAAGTACGGCAATATAACTTTAAAGGCTTCCAAGCCAATAGAGGATTTAATTACAAAGGCTACTCAAGATATACAAATAGAGCAACTAGCCTATAGTAATGTGATCTTGTGTGTGAAAGGTGCTACATATCAATCTTAAGCATTCATCTAATCATGCATAAACAATTAAGCATTCAAACTTAAATAATCATGATTAAATAGATGTGCGAATGAGAATTCCAAACACAAGCATGTATAGTGGTTCGACTACTTGGCTACTCCACTCCTGACAACCGCACTCTCTCCTAGAGTGTGGATTTCACTATGAATGGTTTTAAATTAGGTTCCCCATTAACCTTTACCGCCCTACACAAAGAACTCAACAATTTATGCTCTTCACACAAGTAAAGGTCCTACAATAAGAACCTACGTTTAGGCCCACCAACCAAGGTCCCACACTAGGCACCTACATTTAGGCCTACCGGCCAAGGTCCCACATAAGGCACCCACGTTGAGGCCCACCGGCCAAGGTCCCACATAAGGCACCCACGTTGAGGCCCACCGGCCAAGGTCCCACACAAGGCACTTACATTTAGACCCACCGGCCAAGGTCCCACACAAGGCACCTACATGAGTTTGTTGATAGCAAACTCTTATCCTCAATCCTACATGAGGATAGAGACTTGTAACGCCCCAAAAATCGGCACCCGAGTCCATAGACTCTGATCCCGAGTCTAAGTGTTAATCAAATGAAAACGCCCATGTGTTCTCATTCAAATTCAAATTCATTTTACACATAGATAATCAAAGTAGTGTAATTCAAATTAGCGGATCTAAAGCGAGGTAGAAATAATATTAGATTTAGAAATATAGGGCTAAGAGAAAAAATACAATTTCAATTGTGATGATCGCTCAAAATGGGATTTACAAGCTACAATATACATACCCAAGATTATTAAAGTGTAAAGCCTCTAGTTTATTCTAAATCTTCCAAAACATAATGGTGGTTGCGCAAGCTGATCTAAGCCTACATGCTGGAGGCCTCGATAGAACCTGCATCAATGATATGCCTGGTTGGTGTTTTAAAATACCGTCCTAGGTGGAAGTGAGCAGCTAACTCAGTGGTTTCATTTACATATGTCATCAACCCAATCAGTGCAGGTAATGATAAAATAAGAAATCAAATATTTTCTAAATACTCTTATTAAATGTGCAATGAAGATATGACATGATGCATGACCTTTCCAAATAACACTCCCTCACACGCGACTCTGACCACTTGTTTCATAAATGACAACACTTCCTCATCACGCGACAACCATGCTTGTTCACCATATTCTAATCTAATGCAATGCGGAGAATAATCATTTAGCCAAGTAATTATTAAGTTCAATTCATCAAGCATATTGGTGAAGCTAGGATACCGACGTTATATCACGAGTCCTTATCCAGATCACGTGGCTCATTCTGCATGCAGTGGCTCCTTACCAGTGTCCCTTGATCCAAATTTAGGTATCACTCGTTTATATCACAAATCAATACTTCCACGGGTACGGTATGATACCTAAATGTATGAGGATCAACCCGATATGAATCATTACCCAAACCGAGTATGATCACACAGTTTCGAGGTGCGAGCTTGTCACATAAAATAAAAATACATAAAGGGCTCGTCACCTAATTCCATTCACGCCTAGGTCGTTCGAACGGTACTCTGGCATGCAAGCATCGGTCGAGTAATTTGACGCGGGCCATTCGAACAATGATATATCACCTCCATCAGTGCTCACTGGTCACTATGGGTAAGCTCGTCATCCCAGCATAGGCTGACAGCTCAGACACGGTGTCCCATACTACTATGCTTGGCTCATGAGTCTTAGTTACTCACTGGTCACTATGGGGAGACTCGTCACCCTAGCGTAGGCCGACAGCTCAGACACGGTGTCCCATACCACCATACCCGGCTCATGAGTCTTAGTTGCTCACTGGTCACTGTGGGTAGGCTCGTCACCCCAGCGTAGGCCTACAACTCGGACAGGGTGTCCCATACCACCATGCCTGGCTCATGAGTCTTAGTGGGATCATATCGCACTAACGGCTATGAATCGACACATTCATTGGGAACGGGGCATCCTAGATTCCATTTAATCATGTAATACATTGTGAACATACATAATCAGTCAGCTAGTAGGCTAATTTGATTAACCTGGGAGAACCACGACACAACCGACATTGGGTGCAAGCAGCCCGTGTAGTCCAGATACTGCCGGTCGTCCGTTTTTAACCCGGGTCGATATAACAAGCCTAGGGTGGCCGCCCTAACTCAGGCCACTTGTTGATTTGGGCAATTTACCGACTGACCCAATATCATAAAAGTCCTAAGCATCGTTATAAACTAAACACTACATCATGCAATTATATCATACATACTACTACGCAACGACCTAGGCATTTCATCAACATGTAAGCATCACTAGGATAATACATTCATTTAGGCATTTCATCAAACATGTGGGTAATAATAAAGTAACACATTCATTAGAGCATATTATCAAACACATGATCATCAACAAATCAACGCATTCAATCTAGAGTTCAATCAATCATGTGAGCATCATTAGAATAACACGTTTAGTCACTTAGGCATTTTATCGAATATATGACCATGCATAGACAATCAATAACACGTATTATAATAAAATATGGAATATGAACATATTATCTATTTACAAATCATTCACCACAACCAATCATTAACTGAGACCCTCAAGGGTCGATAAATGGAAACCTATAAATAATGATCTGCACCTTAAGAAGAAATCTTTGATTTTGAGCTCCTAGGGTTGGAGATTTGAGAAAAATGCTCCAAACCTAAATTAAAGCATAAGATTATCGTTAATGACACGGATTTAGTCCTAATTAAATATTAAACAATAAATTATGGCTTAACTAAACCAACTTGGTTGATCCATCAACTCGGTTTGACAAATCGGGACTCGTAATCGACGTATAATTGAAACCGTAATGGAATAGGGCCCGATTCAACTCCCTCAAGAGTATGGACTGCTCTAATTAATAATTGTAACTTAAAGCCCTAACATACTCAATCATAATATTAAGATTTGTGAGAATTGACGAAAATAAAAGGGGGTTTCTAACCCTAATGGCTTAAAATGAAAGAAATGAAAGAAAAAGATGGAAAGACATGTAGGGAAACCTCTTACCTAGCAAGTGAGTGAAGAATCCAACCCAAAATCTTCGGGTTTCATTCACGGAAGACATGAGTCAGGAATAGAGATGAGGTCTTGCACGAACCCGGCAAGCACGGGGATTAGATGGTGTGATCCGGCACTGGCCCTCACCATCTCTCTCGTTCCTCTCTTCTTCTCCTCCTCTTTCTCTCCTTGACTTTACAAATTTGTATGGGAGCAAATGAGGCCCCCAAATGACCTATTTATAGTACTAAATTTGGTGCAAATGGCCTTAAGGGTTGGGTTTTACTATACTAGCCCTACGGGAGGATTTTTCTAACCTCTAGGGCCCACTATGGGGTGTACATGTTGATATACACCATAGGATAGTTAGCCCTAATGATGATCTACATATGGATATGATCGGCCCGCCATTTAGATGCACTGATCGACATATATGATTAGAAGTCTGTTCAATGGTTACCGATGGTCGATCGGGGCCGTGGTTATATGG
Source organism: Magnolia sinica (assembly GCF_029962835.1). Lineage (NCBI taxonomy): Eukaryota > Viridiplantae > Streptophyta > Magnoliopsida > Magnoliales > Magnoliaceae > Magnolia > Magnolia sinica. Next base: position 51,542,480 of record NC_080585.1, on the reverse strand, counting down.
ATATGAGTAGGAAAATATCCTTACTCTATGTGTGAAGTTTAGTCGTAAATCGATAGTCTAAAATTCTTAACTTTGCATAAGAGTGTACGACCCAAGTCACTTAAGTTTCAACTTCTTCCTTTAGGGTATTTGCACTTCTCATGCACTCGTCCCTTGGATTAAGTTGAGCGGTTTTGGACATTGCCTAGGTCTGACTCCCATGATGGACGTCAAGCCCAGTAAGACGGACATTATCTATAGTTTTGGAACTAGTGGCCCACTAACAAGCAGTTTAGAGCTTGTTCGAAAAATCGGGGCATTTCTGAAATGAATTAGGTATTGAGATTTCTTGTGGGCAATGATTAGGGTTTGGATTAACTATGTTCATAGTGTGGCCTATTTATAATGATTGAAAGTGCAGATTTGGTCATGACTACTCTAAACTGTCGGTTTTAGGCTAAAAGAGTAACGGGGTTGATATGGTCTATTAGTCAAGATCCTGGCCTTATCTGACTCGTCTTCGGGTAGATCTGAGAGTGAATGAGGGTTTAGGAGGGTTTTGGGGGAGTGAAAATGAGTTGGGAAGGGGTAAAAGGGGTGTAAGGTCGTGTGGAGGAGACCCCCGTATGTGGGAGGGACCCACATGGTGGGGCTGGTGGCGGCGCACCGCCGATCTGGCAATGCCACCGCACTCCTCTGGAGCCTTCGGCAGTGCACCACCGATTTGGTGGTGGCCACCCCCCTGGGGTTTGTGTTTTTACTCTGTGGGACCCCTTGGGTCCCCCTAAATGTATCTATTTCATCTCTAAGTTGAGTATGGTGTACGTACTGCGGTCCAGGGGCTATTTTTAATCAATGGTAGGTCAGTTAGATTTGGGCCCTATGTGAACATATCATTAAGATAAACTTGATTTTAAGTGATCGGTTGGGTTCATTGGTTTTTTTACAGTTGATCAATCTTATTTATATGGTTCTTTATCGGTACCAGCCACGTGTAAGCTCACCTTGAGCGTCAATGGTCCGTAAGTGATGATGTGGCTAGTTATTAAAAAAAATTAAAGGATTTTTTGATCAATCCAAAATAGTGAAAATCCAGGATGTTACAAGACTAAACTTTGGACTCTTAGTAATGACACTTGTTGGAATGAGTCCTCTCTTGTAGCTTGTCTTGGGCTACTTGATCTTTGCTCTTACATGCTTGAATCAGCTCCCCGACGCTCCCCCGATCGCTATGCTATAGTTTACCTGTTGTTTCACACGATCAAGAACCTTGCAAATGATGTTCCTATTGAGGTAACTACGGTAATGGGAGTTGGTTAAATCTCTAACAAAGGTTATGAATGGATTTCCTAAGAGATTCAACTGATGGATGCACTAGAGTATGGTTGAGACTAAGGATGTACCTATAGGTTTGGTCTTAATACTCTAGTGAAGGCTTGAGATCATGTTCTTCATTAAAGCAAGCTTTGAATGCTCATTAAGATGATGAATAATAATGAAAAGAACATGAATCTCATGTGGATAGAGTCTAAGGTGAGTGATTAGAGCTTGGGACAACTTAAGGACTTTGAAAAGGCTAAATCTACACTTTCTAAAAAGTTCTGGGTCCTATATTTATAGTCTATAGAGAAAAGGGCCCAACGGATCTATAATGGCTAGTTATCGGTGTTATTGAGTGAACCTTTAATAGTACTGAAATATAGTCAGTGGTACCGAAATATCACTCGGTGGTACTAAATTAGATCTTAAAGTTGCTGGATGATTTTTGTTACTTTCGGTGGTATTGAAAGTTCTTCATCGGTAGGAGTCGGTGGTACCGAATTTCCAGTCAATGGTACTGAATATTCTTCGAAAGCTGCTGGACTATTTTGGGCACATTCGGTAATACTGAAGGTGCCATTCGGTGGCACACTTTACCTACCGAATGTGGACAGATTTTCCTATTTTAACTTCTTGTCCATTAAATCATTCAATAACTTGGAACTTCCTAAAGCCAAGATTAAAAGGATAGAATGTATGAACTTGGAATTGTCTTGAATAGATGACCTCAGTGGGTTTTCCTATTTGGGTTAAAGTCATCTATAGGCAAGATCCTGATCGTAAAAGCTTCTTTGGATTATGACTTTGTAGCTCGAGCTTTGTTCCAGTTGTGTCATCGGTCTTTATTTGTAAAGGACTCATCCGACTACTTGACACAACTAGTCACGTGATTGAAAAACATATGTTCAAATAAGTGCACTAATAGACTAATCACAAGGGAGTCAGCGTTTGAACAAGCGACTTAACAGTAAGTTCAGCATATATTCTCCCCTCAATAAGACACCCAAGCAGGTCCTTATGAAAATCTAAGATAAGCGTGTCCTCCAATGTCCGAACAAGATAAAATCAAATCCTGACCAATGAAGTAAGCAAAAGTATTGTCATTTTCACCAGGATCACGACCATTCGACAAGTGAATGTTTCGACCTCAAGGAAGAAATCGAAGCTCTCATCTGCAACGGGTATCTCCGGGACTACGTCAGCAAAAGAGAAAATTAAGTTGATTTAAAGAATGAACAACCCATCAATAATGAACTGACTGGAGAAATTGGTACCATCTTCAAAGGACTCGCTGGTGGAGGAGACTCGAACCGAGCTTGAAGAGCTCACATTAGAAGCATTAGTCATTCTAGCTTAGAACATGAAATCCTTACCACAGCAAGCCCTCAAAAGAATAAAAAATAGCATCTTGAGACCTGACCTTTACCAAAGAGGACGCTAGAGGAATCCACCATCCTCATGACGACGTGCTCATGGTCACAATGACTATACCCGACCGCAAGGTAATCTGTATCCTCGTGGATACCGGAAGCTTGCCTGACATTCTCTTCACCCAGGCATTCAACAAAAGGGGGTCAGATGGTCTCGACTCTGAGTCATTAAGACCCCATTGCTTAGATTCTCAGGAGGCAAAGTCACGCCGGAAGGGTCAATACAGCTCCCGCTCATCACAGGGAATGGACAGAAACAAGTGACTACAATGATCAACTTTTTGGTGGTGGACTTCCCATCTGTCTACAACGCAATCCTCGACCAACCTTCTCTCAATGCCCTGTGAGCTGTGGTCTCAAGTTATCATCTCACGATGAAGTTTTCGACTAAGCATGGTGCCAGGTTGGTCAAAGGAGATAAACATGAAGCTCGACAATGCTACACGATGGCATTGAGAGCTTAACATCAAATGATGACCGTCACCTGTTTGGACCCCTGAGAGGATTCAAATGAGAGGGGGTGTCCTATGGAAGACCTCATTCCCATTCCACTCGACACCTCTAATCCTACTAAAATGGTGCAGACCAGGTTATCTCTTGTATCTCCATTACGAGATGAGATTGTGAACCTTATTCGATAGTACGCCGATGTTTTTGCATGGTCCCATCAAGATGTGCTCGGAATCGACCCGAAGGTCATGGTTCATCGGTTGAATGTCGACCTCGATCATCGACCAATTCGACAGAAGTGTAGAGCGATCAGTACTAAAAGATATGCCGTGATCATAGAAGAAGTTGAAAATCTCCTCAGAGCCGGGTTCATAGAAGAGGTTTACTATCTAGAATGGATAGCCAATGTAGTTTTGGTTAAAAAGTCTATAGGGAAATGGAGGGTCTGTGTTGATTTCACTAACCTGAACAAAGCCTGCCCCAAGGATAGCTTCCCTCTCTCGAGGATCGATCAACTTGTCGACAGCACGATAGGGCATGAGTTACTGAGCTTCATGGAAGCTTATTCAGGCTACAATCAGATCGCAATGCATCCGTACTACAAGAAGAAGATGACCTTCATCACCGACAAAGGTCTCTACTCCTACAGAGTCATGTCGTCCGGCTTAAAGACGTCAAAGCCACATATCAAAGGCTCGTCAACAAGATGTTCGCCCGTCAGATCGGGTGATCGATGGAAGTCTATGTGGATGACATGCTCGTTAAGAGTGTTAAGGCTGTGGATCATGTGGATAATCTTGAAGAAATGTTCCTAATCCTTCGAGGATATCAGATGAATCTAAATACGAGTAAATGTGCCTTCGGGGTTAGTTGTGGAGATTTCCTCAGGTTCTTAGTCAACCAAAGAGGAATCGAAATAAACCCCGATATGATTCAAGCTTTGCTTGATATGAGTTCACCAAAAACGACTAAGGATGTTCAGTGCCTTACAATTAGAGTCGTCGCATTGAACCATTTTGTATCTAGGGCTTCAGATAAATGTCTTCCCCTCTTCAAGAATTAAAAGGGAAGCAAATCATTGAATGGTCAGAGGAATACGAGCTCACATTTTAGTAGCTCAAGTGGTAGCTGGGGTTAGCACTATTGCTCTTCAAGCCTGAGCAAGGAGAGCCTATACTACTGTCCCTAATAGTTTCAGCCACCGCCGTTAGCTCAGCCTTGATTAGAGAGCATGATGGGAAACAACTGCCGATATATTATGTCTACAAGCCCTTGGTCTCTGTCGAAACCAGGTATTTAGATATGAAAAAGCTGGCATTAGCATTAGTCATTTCATCTCGACGATTACAGCCATAGTTTCAAGCTCATACCATCATCGTCCTTACTAATCAACCTCTCCGTCAAGTGCTGCAGAAGCTTGAAGCATCAGGAAGGTTGACAAAATGGGTGATCGAGCTTAGTGAGTTTGACATCAGGTATCAACCTCGAACAACAATTAAGGTCCAAGAGGTGGTTGAATTTATTGTCGAACTCATCCCTGCGCCTGAACTGAACCCCGATTCAAGCAATCAGTAATGCTAGCCTTAGTTCCGAGCATTCAGTCTAAGTCGAACTTCGATCCGAGCATTCCATCCGAACTGAAATCTGACCAACCAACATGTACATTGTATGTTGATGGCTCATCTAATTCTAAAGCTAATGGGGTGGGTATAGTTCTGGAGACTCCAGATCATACATGCGTAAAATATGCCTTAAGATTTGGTTTCCAAGCCTCCAATAATGTAGCAGAGTATGAAGCATTGTTAGCTGGGCTTAGGTTAGCAGCAGTCAACATCTTGAAGTCTACATCGATTCATAGCTTGTCGTTAATCGAATAACCGACGAATATCAGGCTAAGAAAGAATGCATGAAAGGATACCAACTGAAGGCCAAAGAACTGATCGGCGAGTTCCAGAGATGTAATGTCAGCCTAATCCCTCGAGCAGAAAACTCCAAGACTGACATGTTGGCAAAACTGGCTACTGTGGCCGAAGATGACATTCCAAGGTTGGTCCCATTTTAGTTTCTTATTGAACTAAGTATCAACGAATCTGACCTTAATATAACTCTTCTAATAAACTCAGAATCAACTTGGATGGATCCGATCCTCAAATTTCTTTAGGAAGGTAAGCTACCTTAGGATTGATCGATAGCGTGCAGGCTACGGACTAGAGTAGCTCGCTACACTATGGTCGGTGACATCTTATACAAAGAGGGGTTTTTATCTTCCCTGCCTTAGGTGCCTCCGACCTGATGAAGCCGAGTATGTCCTGAGAGAAATCTATGAAGGAATTTGTGAAAATCATTCTGGCAGCTGAGCCTTAGCTCATAAGGTCATTCGACAGGGGCATTACTGGCCAACTGTTCAGGCAGACACTTAGCAGTATACCTGAAAGTGCGACAAGTGCCAATGCTTTGCAGCTATACCTCGACAGCCACTTGAAGAACTGACCCCTATGACAGGGCCATGGCCATTCGCTCAATGGGGGATTAACATCATTGGCACCCTGCCGACCACAAAGGACAAACCAAGTTCGCAGTAGTCGTGGTCGACTATTTCACAAAGTGGGCCGAGGGCGAGACCCTGGAGAAGATCACTGAGTAAAATATCATAGATTTCATTTGGAAGAATATCGTTTGCAGATATGGGATCCCTTGCTTGATCGTTTTTAATAATGGGAAGCAGTTTGATAATAAACAGTTCCGAAGTATATACGAAAACTTCATGATCCAGAATGTTTATTCGTCACAATGCCATCCAAAGGTTAATGGACTGGTCGAGGCAGTCAACAAGATCATTAAAAATCATCTTCAGACCAAGCTCGAGAAAGCTAAAGGATCATGGGCCGAAGAGCTCATCAACGTACTTTGGGCATACCAAAATACCGCCTGAATGGCTACAGGGGAGACTCCCTTTTTCCTTAGCTTTTAGTGCTGAAGCTATCACCCCAGTTGAAATTGGACTTTCGACTGCCCAGACCAGCTCCTATGATGAATAATAGAATGCCGAGCTGATGGCACTGGATCTTGAACTTCTCAAGGAAAGAAGGGAACAAGCGCAAGTCAGAACCACTATCCGGCAATAACAAGTTGTCTGTTTTTACAATTCCAGGGTCAAGGTTAGAAGGTTCCGAGTTGGGGACTTAGTCCTTTGCAAAACCTTCCAAAACACCAATGGGCTTGGCTCGGGAACCTTAAGTCCGAACCGGGAAGGACCTTATGTGATAACGAGCACGAGCTAACCTGGATCATATCGACTTGAAGACTTGGAAGGCCGGCTCCTGTCGCATCTATGAAATGCCGAGCACCTTAAAATCTACTACGCCTGAGAGGCCAACTTGTCCCAGATATGAAATCGACTATGTACAGTCCTCATTGGAACTAGTGAAACTTTCAAACACTACTTTCTACTTTTGTATCTACCAATGATTGTCTACCAAATATTTACTAGAGAGTTTCTCATAATGTTTGGGAATAATAACTCTTATTAACGAGTCGACCCTCAAAGAAGAGGCTCGGTCATACATTACCCACATGTCCAACTTACGGAGGACTACCTAGGGCTTCCCTTGATATAAGGAGGAGAAAGGCCCTAATCAATTAATTGATCCTTAATGAAAGGGCCGGAAGTCCGATGACTGTAAACTACTGAAGTGTCGAACGATCGACCTTCCTACTTAGAAAAATTCTCATTCAAACATTGTACTAAAAGAAAGCTTGGATTATATTGATGAAGCTTCGAGGAGCGCATTACATTGGATCCGAGATACAAAAAATAATAGTAAAAGTCAGTGCTTAGGCCTCGAGGGGCTGCTCGGTAGGTGCATCCTCAGGAGAGGCCTCAAAGTCAGAGCTGGCTCCCTCGAAGGCTGAGAGGTCCAGCTCGGGATAAACACCCTTGACCTCTTTGAGACACTTCTTGAATGCAGCGTGGTACAAAGTGTTCCTGTCTTCTAAATACTCCTCAGAAGACTTGAACTCTTTGACGACGGTTACTCAAGCCGAGGAGATAGTTGCCTGGGCTTCCTTAAGCTTCACCTCCATCATGTGCTGCAGCCCCGCATTGTTGGCCTTCCATCGAGCCACCCTTTCAGAAGCATTAGCAAGTAGCTTCTTTGTTGCCTCCAACTTGGCCGTGAGTTCTTTGACCCTAGCCTCCGAGGCAAAGTGATCTTGATCGGTCGCAACACGAGATTCCTCATCCTTGATCTAGAATTGTTCAGCTTCAACTCATTTTCGCAGCAATCCCTTCTTAGCCTCCTTCACCTCCATCTGCAAGCATATAAGCTCGCAGTGTACGTTCAACAGACAAGGGGAGAACTACCATGGGAGAAAATGCAAGTGTCAAAACAAGTCAAAAAGGATTAAAAAAACAAGTGTCTAGAAGACTAACTTACCCCAAGGAAGGTTTTCGCCAATGACCTGAGGATCACATCTGATGTTGAGTCCAATACATAGGCGAACTCGACATTAGGCATATGTCGATCCACGCAAGGCAGAAGGCCCTCCAAAGCCCTTCGCACCATCTTGGGAGGATGCTGACCCTCCTCTGCCTGAGGCATTAAAGGGTCGACAAAAGGCCCAACAGTTTCTTCAGCCTTGACGGGATGAGCCTCTTTGGAGAGGTCATCCCAGATGGACGAGCCTCCTTAAGAAAGGTCATCTCAGCCACCACTTCGACAGCGGTGGAAACAAGCGGCTCGGTGGTTGCTGCCTCATCCTCGACCTTCACGACTATGGGACCAGAGGGACTGACCCTCCCTTTGCTTTTAGAGGTCGTTTTCATTTTCTTCTTCTTCTTTGAAGCTAACTCCTTCGGAAGGGGCACCTCATGCTTCGAAATAGGCTTTAGGGCGGGTTGAGCTTCAGGCATGTCTAAATTAGTAAGAACGAGGAGGAAGTCAACGACAAATTCATAAACTTCGCAAGTCCCAACGCCATCCTGAACTTATACCTGTAAGCTCGGAATCAAGGCTCGACTTAAGTAAAAGCTCGGGCTGGAGGAGTTTTCTCCAGGATCTCTCGTCAGGGTCCACCGACCTTGCTCCTTTGATCTGAGCAAGAGATTCAGCCCCAAGTGCAGAAGGAAACTTAGGAATGACTGTAAAAAAGAGGCACATGCAAATTAAGTTAGAATGTTGAAGATGACCAAGTTAAAAATAAAGAAAATGAACTAAGTTCAGACAAAAGCGTCCTGGATCAGAGAAAGCAGTGGGGAACCAACTACTGCGTATGGCCATTCCCGACACCTCCCAACTCCCCGAAGCCCAGAACCATTTTTCCTTCCAATTTTTATTGGAAGTTGGGACGTCCGTGACCATACCTCTCTCTATCCCCCTCCAAGAAGAGAAGTAGTACCAACCATCATGGAGAGGGCTGGACTTTAATTGGTACAAGTGGAGGAATTCTCTTATGGTAAGGTCAGGTTCTTCAAGCTCGGACCAAAGGATGTAGCAGCCGACCAATGCCCTCCACGCATTGGGAATTAATTGCCCCGAAGCCAACTCCAGATGAAAAAGCACCTGCCTTACTATCTTTTACAGAGGGAGCCTCAGGCCACACTAAAGGGTGACTTGAAAGATATCTACTGCTCCCTCGGGAGGATTGTTGGGAAGCTCGCCTGGTGAGGGCGCTCAGAGTACCACATAATCGGGCATGTGGTACCCCGACCTAATCCTCACTAAGTTGGCTTTCCTGAGGATGGATCCCACGAGACCTTTCTCTACGTCCTTTCCGTCCTCGTCAGAGGATCTGATCAATCCTTCCTCTCTGGATAGGTCATCCTCTGTCACAGCCGGCCATTCTGTCGGAGACCTCTCCAGCACCCACGATGATTGAGACGCATGGAATTCGATGTCACTCATCATCATCAACGATGACGACGGATTCGACATGGGGTAGAGATCCTTCGCCCCGCCATCAGTGCCAAGGGCCCCCTCCTGAGAACTTGGTGTTTCCGACATGGAAGGTAGCCCAAAAAGTCAGAGACAGATAAAAAAGAAGAAAGGAAAGAAGGGAGGGGGTGAGATGAGGAGTAGAGCTCACCGAAAGGGAATGTCGCCAGTGGTTTTAAACAGAAGTGGATCGCCGAAAATTCACCGAAAAATGCCTCTACACATAGGAAGCAGAATAAAAGCGAAGGGGAAGAGAGGAAAATGAATCGGCTCAAAGCATTAGGGTTTCCTTATATAGGGAAGCCATGTGGACAGGCATTTAATGCCATCATTAATGCATTACGATACGACGCCCCCTCGAGTACCCCTTATCGACATGTGGCACGTCCACGCTTGTCGCTCGACTCCACTATCGAGGAATGGCCATGCGTCACCTCCTCATTGGTCTGGCACCGAAATGGCGGCCTGACAGGTTATGTGGCCTCGAGCCACAACACGCCACCTTGACTGTGCCATACCATGATTGCTAACATGCCTTGATTCTCATGCTTGTCGCCTTACTCAACATTAATGATAGAACGGTTCGACCTGATGCATCCGACCTACTTTCAATTTTGTTCTACTAACTTAAAAGTAGGGGGGCTTACTGTTATAGGGGAAAATGGACCGACATATAAACGCAAGTCAGGTCAAGACCCGGCACATCTCGATGGTTAAAAGAGGCGAGGAACCTAACGTTTGTCTAAGGAGAAAGGTGAGGAAGACTAAGGTCATCCCAAAGGTTGGCATGAGTAAGGTCGTCCCAAAGGTCAAAGGTCGGGACAACTTATAATGAATTCTCTGGGAAAGACAATGAAGAAGCTCAAAGGTTACAGGAACTGGAGATTACAAGAACATCACAAGGACCTTTGATTGGTTTAATCAGTGGATGATGCCGACCTTCTTATAGCTCGGTTAGCATTGTGACTTCCATCAGCCGATCTTAGTCGAAGCTTGGACGACTATGCCCCGGTCTTAAGACCAAGACCGACCTAATATGAAGGAAAACCTATCTGATCTTTCCTCCAAGGATCGTGGAAACTAACTCGCGATCAATTCAGGATTCCAAGATCCCTGCCGAGGATACTGGGAGATCTGTTATGCGTTAGGAGTCCTAATGCTTTTACAACACCACCTACTAAATAGGGAAGTTCTCTCTACTCTACTACTTCCCTCCAACTATAAATAGATGCACCTCTAATGATGAAAGGTACGCTCACATAACCCTTTATGCTAAACCATTTCTACAAAGACCTAGATTTTTGACCTTGGCATCGGAGGGTCCCCTGCACTGGCTAGGGTCTTCCTTGTTTCATTCTTTATGCAGGTATTTGAGGGTCTAAGAAGGATTAACCAGAAAACAACATCAACAATATCTATGTTTAATACTAACTTCGAAATAGTAAAAAAGAACAATTGTCACCAATCGGCGCCATAATGGTGCCAAAATGGTGACTCTCAATGGGAACATCCTTCCATTCATCTCTAAAACAAAGTACAATTCAATTTAATTGAAATGACTAATAATTTACTCTTGAGAGCAGATATTATTCAAGTGTGATGGCCTTTCTGCTAACTAAAGTCGTTGTCTATTTCACTCTTAACGGATTCACTACGGACTACAGTAGTGACGAAGAAGATGTTAAAGAAGACTGAGTCATCTACGACTAAAAATAGGAGACACCAAGTGATGTCTAGAATGGTCTTTGCTTCACCAATCCTTGCTTCACCAACAGTGCAACAGGATGACGAAGAATGGACAATGTTGACATCCAGAAGATGAAGGGTTTAATCTCCTTCTATAAGAAATTTTATCCTACCAAGTATGATGAGAGGCTTGATCGTACGAAACACCACAAGACACAACCTTACTTCAGTTACACATTCGTTTTACTCAAGAAAGATTGAAATGTTAGACACTCTAGAAAGTTTTCTAGCAACGCCAACTGTTTGGCATTATTTCGACATTCCTTTTCCAAGAATGGATGATAGGTGTGCGAGTGTGCCATAATTGGGATTGTAGTTCCAATTCAAACTGAACAACAATGACACCGAGTGCCAAAGTAGACAGACATTGGGTACGACTAAGGTCTGAGGAGATCGGTCGCCTATTTGGCCTCTCTCTCAAAGTGTAAATGGATCAGGCAATGGTCACAGGGAGGGGTTCGTCCTCTGATGATGGGTTTCTCTTTGCCTTCCATACGAAAGGACTTTCTTAATGCATGAAAGGTAGAATGTGAAGTGATAATTGAAAATTAGAACACTGAAGAGTACTCAGATTATGGCTATCGACTACCGTATTTATGTAATGGATTACAATAAGGAAAGAAAGTAAATGCAATAAGTAAATGATTACTCAAAAGGAAAGAAATTACTTGATAGAAGCCGCGTGTTGAGGCACAAAAAATGAAGATTCAAGAATAAATAAAAAAGAAGATTCAAGAAGTAAGAAGTAAAAAAGCAAACTGAAGAATATGTAAAAGGGGGAAATCATTATGTTGCGCACACTCGCGCAAAGCACACTGGTTGCGCAGGTTTGCACAACACTAACATTGGTTGCGCTAGATCGCGTAACACTAGTTTGATCAGTATGGTTTAGATGGCTGAGATATTATGAAAAGTGGGTCCCACAACATAGAGATTGTCATGCCCCAAACTCAGAAACTAGGCTCATAGAATTCCCGATCGCTGAATCCGGTGCCGACAGCCTCAGTAGTGCCCCATTCTCAGCTCCCGGCACCCATATGCCAAATTCCGATCCTGGGATCCTACAAGGAAGATTTTCAATATGATTTTTTTTTTTGTAATGGAGCATAACCACAAGCATAGCCAAGTCACAAAACAACATCACCACATATCCACGATATGAAAAACTTTTAGTACAATGCAGAAAGGAAATACAAATATAGATATCGAAACTCTAAAAGCTCAGCTACACGTTTCGGCCTCAGTGCTGCTGCTGTGATCCAACGTCACCTGCACGCAACGGTCATGCATAAGCTTACGAAAATCTTAGAGGGTGGTGTAAGTGTGTGCGTAAGGAAAGTGTCAAATATGCAATATTAGAGTAATGCAAAAATATGCTGGTAAGTTCATGAATACTATTAGCCGTACCATGTCTATGCGATGCAATGCATGAATGTTATCTGCCATACCAAGGCCATGCGATGCGAGGCCTACATAGCCAAATGTCATATGCAAGATGCAACGTAAGCATGCCAGTCCTCATCAAGTACATATATCAGTACAGTTCCCCTCTGGGATATCATTGGGGTCTAGTACACTCCAAACTGACTACCGCCTCCCTAACCGCATAGCCCAGCGAGTGAAAGAGACCACATTATTAGCCTGACCAGTAGTTGACCAATAACTACCCGGTTCGTTGATAGCGGACCCATTTGCGAGCTGGTCAAACTCAACCTAGCTTATAGCCCCCTCTCTCGGGTGTATAAGGCCACACCCCCTTCTAACCGACCACGACATAGTGGGAGACGCGACCTACTGGTATTCAGCACTCATGCGATCATTTATCCACTCGATCTATGCATTAGAGCATCTCCTGGTACCAAAAAGGTTCTGTGACTTTCACCCAAGGACATCCTACGTGCACATAGTGCTAGAGCCAATATTTCTGGTATCCAATCCGGCCATCCACGATGTGCCTGTGGAGGCCACGGCCCTGATGTCACTAGGGCGTACAATGATCATGTCACATAAATGCGAGATGCATGAATCACATTGTCCAGTCATGCAGTAATCCTACGCATACCGCGCGTTCATGTGGGCAACTCCTACTAGTGAGTCCCATAAACAATCTGCCCAATGGCATATGCTATGATCAGTCACTCCTCATATCAAGCATACATCTGATGCGTATGAGCATGAATCATGGAGTTATACTAAGCATGTTATATGGTGATGAACTATCTTCATAACGAAGATGGGCCTAGATGGCCTACACACAACAAGCATGGGCCTCACAATGGGCCCTGGGGAGAGTTACAATGCGGACATTTAACCATCATTGCCCTTACAATGTGGACGTTAAACCATCATTGCTCCCAAGGCATGGCCCGCCATAAACATCATTACATATATCATGGTGGAATGACACATTGCAATGGACCTTATATACATCACATTCGACCCCACACACAGGCCTCACATACATCTTATTGGGCCTCACTCATGGTCCTTATATACATCACATTGGGCCTCAACCCATGGGCCTCAAACACATCACAATGAGCCTCATATACATCAAATAGGCCACATCACATGGGCAACACCAATGGGCCTCATATACATTAAGTGGGCCGCATCCACCGGCTGCACCATCTACACCATTCATCTATATTAAGAGGTTATTTTAGAGCATTACCTAAATGAATTGTAACGGTAGATCACCTAGACCATACCACAAATAATAGTGGAGATAATGGTTTCCACCCTTAAAATTTCCAGGGCCCACCATAACGTTTATTTTCCATCCAATCTGTTCATACGGTCATAAAGACCTAAATCAAGAGGAAAAATAAATATCATATTGATCCAAAACCTCTGTGATCCCTAAAGGATTTCAATGGTAGGTGTTCAACACTTCACTGTTTTCTGCAGTGTGGTCCACCTGATAGATGTGCCTCATTTTTAGTCTCCGGCCTTGAGACGAGCTTGCCAATTGGATGGACAGTTTGGATGTAACATATACATTACTGGTGGGGTCCATCGTCCCAAAACGGATGGACGATGTGGAAATACAGATACATCATGGCGTGGGTCCCACTGTCTAGCCATCTGGACGGTGTGGATTAGATCCATACATCCACGGCTGGCCAATAGCAGGTGGGTTCCCATGTGGGGCCACCAGATATATATATAACATATATATACTATTATATATACATATATACATATAATATTATATATATATATATATATATTAAAAAAATGGCTAGAGCCCTTTAACGTCCAGAGTCCAGCGTCCAGACCATGGACGTCTGGACAGACAGTTGAGATATAATACATATATCAAGGTGGGTCCCATCCCACACGTGCAACACGTGTGGGGTGGGCCCCACACGTCAAAAATGGACGGGTAGAGTGGATATACATTACATATATCAATGTGGGGTCCCACGCCCCAGCTTGGATGGTGTGGACGGCCCCACATCCAGGCCTGCATGGACGGGCAGTAGGGATGAAACATATACATCATGGAGGTGGGTTCACATGTGTGGGACCCACCGGCCTTGGATCTGTTGGTATTTATGTTTTCCCATCATCCAAGCCTTCCAAAAGGGGCAGCAAGGTGGCTGCAACGTGGGCCCCGGTTGGGTCCACTTGGTGCTCAATATGGATGAAATACATACATCATAAGCAGGCCATAAAATCAAGGAAAGAGAGAGAGAGAGAGAGAGAGAGAGAGAGAGAGAGAGAGAGAGATGGAGGGACCCTGACACTATGGGTCCTCCCTTCTATGCGTTACAAAACATACATCAAGTGGGTCCCATTACATGTGGGCCCACCAATCAAAATCAACGGTGGAGATCACTTCTCCACCAAAATACAAGGTCTAGATGACCCCTTTCAGACTAGGAAAGTAAACATCATGATGGGGTCCATGGAGAATGGCCCCATCATGGGATGAACATATGAATCATGATGGGCCATTGGCCACACCTAGGGTCCAAAGTGAGATCCGTACCATCAATCGGTAGGCCCCACTTGGCCCATCATCAAAAGTAAAATCTAAACCTACAAGAACACCCACCGTTGGATCTTCTTGGTTCTATGAAATGCCAAACTCCTTATCTCTCTCTTTGATGGTAGAAGATGAGAATTGAAGGGCTAGGATGAGGGACTTTGGGTAGGAAGTGGGCCACACACTTAGCTTATTTTCTCTCCTTAGTTTCTTGGAAATGGTGGAGAATGAGATGCGATGGAGTGAAATGAGAGAGGAGTGATGTGTGTAAGAAGAATGGGATGAGAGGGATGGGTACTGTAAGAGAGGGATGGGTGTGTGTAAGAGAGAGTTAATATATGGGGGTGAGGTGACATGGGGTATGGGTTGCTTATCTTTGTTGGTAAGAAAGGGATGGGAGAGGCATGGGTTGTGTACTTGACTAGTACTTGATTGATTAATGTGATGAGTTGTAGAGATTCTCTCGAAATTCGTAACGTGTGACATTTATTTGAATTATATGTGGGCCCACAACTCCTGGCTTGATTATCGCATCGGTGCGCAAAATGCGGCGTTGGAACTGCAGTGACGGTGCGGTCGTGATGATATAAGTTTCGAGTCGAGCTTACTCAAATTTATGAGATGTGAATTAGAGTTGTGTGCAAATACCGATTACATGTCGCGGGTTGTCAAAATTTGACAGGGAGGATCACGGGAGTCTATGGAACGGTACAGATAAGGATACGTGTCTTATAGCTCTCCCCTCCTAATAAAAATTTTGTCCTCGAAATTTATATTATCATCGCAACTAAACATAACTCATAAAAGGAGAGAAATCATGGCATCATATATAATCAAAACATAATACCAAATACAATCAATCATCAAAGAGATGGGGATAACGCCTCATCCACATTATGATGACCCCACTGAACCTTCACCAAGGGAATGACCTTGGTCCAGAGGACCTACTCCTTCCGATCAAGGATACAAACTGGCTGCTCAATGTAAGAAGCATCCTCACGAACCTCTAATGGCTGCTAATGAACAACGGGAATGATGTCTGACCCACACTTCCATAACATAAAGACAGAAAATATTGTGGATGCCTGACAACTGAGATAGCAAGGCAAGCCGATAGGCCACGGTGCCAATGCGCCTAGTGATCTTGAAAGGTCTTATAAATCTCGGGGCAAGCTTGCCCTTCGCTCCAAAATGAACCACACCATTCATGGATGAGACCTTGAGATACACATGGTCCCCAACGGCAAACTCCAAGGGATGATGCCGATGATCAACAAAACTCTTCTTCCAGCTCTGAGTTGTGCGCATCCTCTGCCTGATGATGTTGATGACCTCTGATGTCTGTTGGACAAGCTCAGGACCTAGGAAACACCACTCTCCAACCTTGGTCTAACAACTTATAGATTTACACGGTCTATTATATAATGCCTTAAAAGGAGTCATGCCAATGGTCGCCTGATAGCTGTTGTTATACGCGAACTCAGCCAATCACAGGTGCTCGTCCCAGCTACCGGCGAAGTCAATCACACAAGCTCTGAGCATATCCTCAAGGATTTGGTTGACCCTCTCAGTTTGCCCATTGGTTTGCAGATGATACGCGGTGCTAAGCTACAAAACAGACCCCATCACCGTCTAGAAGCTCCTCCAAAACTGAGACGTGAACCTTGTGTCTCAGTCAGAAACGATCGAAACTGGAACATCGTGTAGTCTCATAATCTCTTCGATGAATAACCTTACAAGTCGGCCAAAGTCCAAGTTGCATGAATCTCAAGAAAATGTGCTGACTTCATCAGATGATCGACGATAACCCAGATGGCGTCATGACCGCGCTGAGTCCTCAGTAAACTCATAATGAAATATGTGGATACGTGCTCCCACTTTCACAACAAGATGCTCAAAGGCGGCAAGGGACCAGGGGTTCTTTGATGATCAGCCTTGACACGTTGGCATGTGTCACACTCGGCCACAAAACTGGCTATCTGGCACTTCATCCCCGTCCAAAAATACAGACGCCTTGTATCACGATACATTTTCATCGAGCCAAGGTTGATAGAGAACCGTGATCGATGTGCCTCGGTCATAAGATCTCTACTCAACTCAAGAATATCTGGGACACATAATCGGCCTCTGAAGTGAAGTCCACCATCAGAACTATAATGCCCTAAATTTCAGGGGTCGAGCAAAGCTCAACTCCCAAGGTCCGTGAAAGTGCCCTGGTTGTCAATTAGCGTGTGTGTTGGGTCAGTCAGACTAAAGAGCCTCATAGGAAGATCAATTCAATCGTCTGCCTCAACCAGATGTGTGCAAGCTTGCCATAGGTAAATCTAAAGCCTCACATCCCATATCCTAAAATACCAGGTGAATAAAACCCTTAAAATAAATTAGAACATTATAGGGTTTTTAAGTAGGAAAACTTTTTCAAAAATCAGAAAATCTCTATGTTTTCTTGCTTTGTCAATTTTATCAATACACATCTCGATATGATCGACCTTCTCTGTCGATGTCCTCGATGCCTAAAATGATATCATCAAAAAGAGGACAAAAAGTATCCAGCAACCGCATATATCTCTGGACTGATTTATCGATGTATCGATCCACATATCGATATCATCGATATTTGAATCTCGAGTCCATCAAAGGTGACTGGATAATATCGACAGACAGATTTTTAGCGCCCCTGTTTTTCCTTAAGAATATCATATATGCATCGATATATCGAAGCCTCCTCGATACCATCGAAATTTAAATCTCGATGATATCGGAAAGCTCTCGATGAGATAAGTCTAGGGCGCCAAGTTCTTCCAGCAAAATATTTTAGGGTGGTTTATCTATGATGGGGTGTCTCTTAATAGAATCGATATTCAAATATCGATGATATCGGTACCAGATCGATTGCATCGAATAAGGACATAAACTATCTAACAAGCTTAATGAGAAATCCACTGGATTTATCGATGCCTTGACTCTGATATCGATATCATCGACATTCAAATTCCGATGATCTTGATGGTCCCTCGATCATTCTTGAAAACTTGAAATATTTCATGTCAAGTCTCTCTCACTTTCAAGTGTTGATGAATCGAACCTCTCATCAATGAAATCGGAGTTCAAAATCCAATAACATTGACAAGTGTTTCGATTCCATCGACTAGTTGGCTAAAGGTTTCAATAGCGTATGACATTGAGTTTGTGTCATTGAGTAGACCATCGATGCTATCGAGAATATACGCTTGATGATATCGAACTCTCTCAATGATATCGAACTCTGTCATAAATGTGATCGTTTTATATCTGTTGGAACCTTTTGCATATTTAAAGAGAGCTTGTCTATTATTGCTGGTAGAGAAACAAGAGAGTGCTTTTGAGTGTTTTACCTTAGATCATATACCCAAAGCCCTTTCTCTCAAGGGAGTTCATCCCCCCATCCACCCTCATCATTGATATTCAATAGAGTGGATTGGGGAATGAACTTCCGCATTCAAGGATCCTCCAGCTATTACCTTAATGACAAATCATTAAGCTGGTATGCCTTTAATGCATAGATGATTGGAATTACTCTATCTTCCTAATAGGAAAACATTTAGAGAGTAGGATCCCATCATAACCTTGACCCAACCCGTCGCCTTATATTGGTACATCATTTGAGTTGCGGATCAAGGGAGCAGAAGATTCTTCATCAACAAAGGAGGAGATCTTCATCAACGTGCTGAATGGGACTAATCCACTTATCTATAAGTTATCAGAGTCCAGAGGACCCATTGATCATTCCTTTCTAGGATTGGGTCTAAGGTGTTTCTCAACCTTGCAAGTCCTCTAGGAGGCGTCCGGCAAGAGTGTACGTGGTAGGTGCGTTGTGTGGACCCTTGCTCTGTGGAGAGCATAAACATCTGGTTAAAGGTGAACCAGTCAAAACCTTGGGTTTGGGGTGAACCGTGTGAAACCTCAGGTTTGAGGTGAATCGTGTAAAATCGTGGGTTTGAGGTGAACCGTGTAAAACCTCCGTTAGGGTCTTGTGAAAAATCCTTAGCCAGTGGCCTAAAAGTGGGTACAATGTGTGGACCCTTGCTCGTGAGAGCATAAACAGTCAGCCTTAGTGTAGGTTGTAAAGGTTGAAGGTGAACCTGATTTAAAACCTTAGGTTTGAGGTGAACTACTGTGAAACCTCCTTAGTGAAATCCGGTACACTCAAGGGTTGAGTGTGGTTACCAGGAGTGGAGTAGACAAGTAGTCGAACCACTATAAAAATGACTGTGTTTGAGATTGCTATTCTTTTATTTGTGTGACTTGCATTAATATTTTTATATCTGAATATCTGTGATCACACCTCACACACCTACACAGTTATATCCATCATAAACTAGTTTGAATATTGTTTACTTCTTAAATAGTTTGTGATTGGATCCTCTACCGGGCTTAGAAGCCAGTAGAGTTACTTTTGAGTAATCTTAATATGTGTCTGTTATTAGGATTAGTGTAATAAGCCTTTCAATAAACCATAAAACTTTAAAAAGTCCTATTCACCTCACTCTAGGACATATTGACATATCCCTACTTCGACTAAAGTGGTCTTCACTGTTATTTCAATTGGTATCAGAGCGGGTCTCTCTTTAAGGGCTTCACCGCCTAGAGAGTGATCTTAACTGAAATTGGGAATATGGCCAAAGGAGAGGGCTCATCAGTCACTAGACCTCCATTGTTTGATGGATCAAGTTATGCATACTAGAAGGCTAGGATGCACTACTTTCTGAGATCTTTGGATCATGATGTTTGAGATATAGTTGAAAGTGGATATGTACGATCATCTGAACAAGTTATACTTAACAGTGGCACAACCATCACAAAACCCAAACCAAAAGAAAAGTGGACGACATTCGATAAAGAAAAACCGATTGTTGAAGCTAAAGCTATGAACGCCATCTACTGTGCCATGTCCTACGATATATTCAATCAAATAAGTATGTGTGGGACATCCAAAGAAGCATGAGATCTATTGAAAACAACCCATGAAGGCACAAGCACTATGAAGAGATCTAAACTGTAACTCCTAACTTCACAGTTTGAAAGTCTCAGAATGGAAGAGCATGAGACCTTTATGGATTTTTTCACAAAGTTAAATATCATTTGTAACTCCATGGGTGGATTAGGAGAGAAAGTTCCGGTACCAAAAATATGTAGGAAAATTCTAAGATCCCTACCAGAACGGTTCAATCCTAAAGTAACAACCATTGAAGAGTGTAGGAACATAGACGAAATGAAAGTAGAAGAACTGGTAGGTTCCTTACAAACTTTTGAACTACACTTCAAATAGATCCCAAAATCCAAAACAACTGTCCTAAAAACTTCAAAGAAAACAACAAATGAGGATAGTGGAAGTGAAAAAGATGATGAAGATGAGGAAGTGGCTTTGCTGGCACAACGATTCAGGAAATTCTTTTAGAAGAATCTTGGTCCTCCCTGCAAAGGTAGAAAGGTGGACAATAAACCCTCTGCAAGTAAATTTGGTAGAAAGACCAAAGAAGCACAATGTTATGCTTGTCAGAAGTATGGACACCTATCTACTGAATGCCCAAACAAAAAAACTAAGAGTAAGGCAATGGCTACCACATGGGATGATACAGAAGAGTCAAACTTAGAATCGAGTGACTCAGAGAGTGATGGAGACCAGAAATCCTTGAAAATTCTTATGGTCTCCACTGCTCCAATCATTCCCATGGAATCTGAAAGCAAGGAAGAACAGCAAGCCACTGAATCATTTCCATCTGATAATAAAGAAACTGAAAAGGAAGAAGAAGAAGAAGAACAGAATAAACTACAAGATGCTTACGATCAACTGTACATTCGTAGCATTAAAGTTATTAAAAGACTTAGAATATCTGAGAATAAGAAGGAATTGCTGCAAAAAGATTTGGATAAAACTCTGGAAATTAATACACACCTAATCAATGACTTACAACAATATCACTCAGATAATGACAGACTTAAGAGAATTAACACCTTCCTTAAATCAGAATCTGAAAAACTAAATAAACAGGTTAAGCAATTAAAAGACAAAAATATGCTCCTACAAAATGAAAATCATACACTTCTGTTTGATTTAGAGGAATCTAGAAAAATCGCTAAGCTACATTATAAGTTTTCCCAGAGTGATGAGAAGTTAGAAAAACTCTTAGGTATGGGAAAGCCTGGAAAGGATAAGAACGGCTCAGGTTTTGAAACAAAGACTGGAACTGCAACACTAACAACTGAAAAAATTGCTGCTTCAAGTAGCAATAAAAGAATTACTCTAGTGTGTCATTTATGTGGTGATTCAGGTCATTATGAGATTGAATGCTTGACTCAACATAGCTATGGTCAAAATCATATTGGAAAATTCAAACCTACCAGAAAAATGCAAAATGTCTTGAGTCAACCTAGAAATATGAATATAAGAGATTCACATCCACCACCACCTAAAATGACTAACAAAGAGCAACTGAATCAAGTGGTCAAATTAAACAAAAAAACAATATCTACCACTATTAAAAATCCTGTCACAAAATGCGTCCCAAAAGAAAAGAAGAATTGTCTAGTTACTCATTCAAACCATATGCCAGGCAATAAAACTAAGTGGTATCTGGATAGCGGGTGTTCAAGACATGTCAGAGGTGAAAAATCTCTCCTTACAAATTATTCAGATCTTAATCTTGGGATAGTCACCTATGGAGACGGAACCACCGCTAAGGTAATTGGATAGGGAATCATTAAGGGAATCCAGTTGCTCAAAAATGAGAACGCCCTTTGCATAAAAGGATTAACACACAATCTTTTAAACATCTCTCAAATTTGTGACAGTGAGCATGTGGTTACATTCTATAAAGAAAAATGTGAAATCCTGGACCTCTCAGGAAAATTAGTGATGAAGGCACAAATAACCACTGCTATGTCATCAAAGGTAAGGGAAAGGATGATCCCTAAGCCTAGAAATTCTGAGCATAGAAAAACTAGTCTAGGTCATGCATCTAGATCTAGATATTTACTGACATGATGCAATTTTTGCTGAGCTCTAAATGATATATCTGAGGTTCCTCACCTCAATCTTTTGTATATAAACATCTTAATGTTTATAATTTTGATTTGTACAAGTACTTGTATAAAATTTTGCTATGTATACTGTTGATTCATAGATATACTAAAAGTATACATGAAGGGTTGTCTGAATGCTGAAAAATTGAAAAATATATACCGTCGATATGTAAGTCGATAGGTCATGATTAAATTGATCAAGGACAATATCATCGATATCTCTTCTAAATTTGAGAATTTTCTCTAAGGTTCTCTTCCATGGTTCTCATCATAGGTTAACCGCCTGCTACTAAAGTGTTTAAACTTAGAAAATCTCTAACACATATTCCCGATTCCTTAAAGTATACCTTGTTGTGTTGAGATCCTCCCTTTTAGGAAATTTTTGGTCGGTTGACAAGATTCTCAAAAACCTCTCTCCTTTAACGCCTTCTTCCGAGCTGTCCTAATGAGTATGGAAAAAGGAAAGGCCCCAATCATCCGTGAATCATCTTGGCCTAGTAAAAAGAAAATCGTGGCTTCAAGGGGAAAGAGCAGGATGTAGTCATCACATAGAGAAACTCTAGATGCAGTGCCAGCATCGCCAGATATTGTTGTAAATCCTCCTCCACACATTCTTGAAAAATATTTTAGGAGGCGTCTGGTGTGTGAGCATAGGGTTGATAAGAACTGTATAAAACCCTACAATATAATTCATGAAAATGAAGAAATGGGGAAGGCATTGCTCCGGCTAGTGTAGATCCAGTATGCTCCTGAACCAAGTGGTTCGGCTTCAACTCAACGTGTCAAGTTCCACCAAGACAAAGTTGGTGCGATGCAGCATGGTTTAGCTCGGATAGAAGACCAGTTAAGGGGACATGATGCGAGATTTTCCACACTTGAAAGGATGATGTTTGGCGTCCAACAGTCAGTCCAACAATTGATCGACTTGTTTACCTATCGTAAAGATGATCTAGAACCATCATCATCAGCCCCATAGTATCAATGGTCTTCATGTCATCTCAACACTCTGATTCTCAGCACAAGGTTGGGCATGGATACCTTTTTGATTGCCCTATGTTTTTACGTATGTATGAGATGGCTATTCAATAGGCAAATTTGACAGTTATTTTGTGCTGGTGCTCATGATGAGGACTTGTTCTCTTTTTTATTTTAATATTATACTAATACCAATCTTGGGCAGTATAATTTTGAATATTTTGGGATATGGCTGGAGATAATTCACATTTTTTTGCCATGTTGATATGTTAAGATCCCCTGGTTTTATCTAGTTCCTGATATGGAGTGCATATGATTCTAATGATTATTCTATCTACTTTTATTACTACTTTATTTGATTTTCTATGCATACATACTTACTATAAATGATGTCTGATTAATCAACTATTTGACCATTATACATCTATCTGTTATATGCATATTCCTCTGAATGTTGGTTCTCCCAAATACTTCAAACTTCAGTCAATATCAACTGCTATATCTTTGTCAATGATTGACAAAAAGGGGAAGAACAATTCAAACACCCCAAACGGAAAATTGTATAGCTGCTTGAATGGTTTTGCAGGTGTTAGGGGGAGCAGCTGCACCAAGATAGGGGGAGTTTGCAGTTACGGGGAGCAGATATTGGGTTGTGTACATTGTTTCACTAGAAATTGTAAAATTGTGTAAAAAACATGTACACACAATTTAGGATGTGTTTGTCTAGATATTGTTCTAGGATGTTTTGGTATTTTATTACGTAATTGACAAAGGGGGAGATTGAAAGTGCCCTGGTTTGTCAATTAGCGTGTGTTGGGTTAGTCAGACTACAGAGCCTCATAGGAAGATCAATTCAAGCGTCCGCCTCAACCGGATGTGTACAAGCTTGCCATAGGTAAATCTAAAGCCTCACATCCCATATCCCAAAACACCAGGTGAATAAAACCCTTAAAACAAGTTAGAACATTATAGGGTTTTTAGTAGGAAAACTTCTTCGAAAATCAAAAAATCTCTAAGTTTTCTTGCTTTGTCAATTTTATCGATACACATCTCGATATGATCAACCTTCTCTGTCGATGTCCTCGATGCCTAAAATGATATCATCGAAAAGAGGACAAAATGTGTCCAGCAACCGCATATATCTCTGGCTGATTTATCGATGTATCGATCCACATATCGATATCATCGATATTTGAATCTCGAGTCCAACGAAGGTGACTCGATAATATCGACAGACAGATTTCTGGCGCTCCTATTTTTCCATAAGAATATCATATATGCATCGATATATCGAAGCCTCCTCGATACCATTAAAATTCAAATCTCGATGATATCGGAAAGCTCTCGATGAGATCAGTCTAGGGCACTAAGTTCTTCCAGCAAAATATTTCAGGGTGGTTTATCTATGATTGGAGGTCTCTCGATAGAATCGATATTCAAATATCGATGATATCGGTACCAGGTCGATTGCATCGAACAAGGACATAACTGCCCATTAAGCTTAATGAGAAATCTGCTGGATTTATCGATGCCTTGACTCTGATATCGATATCATCGACATTCAAATTCTGATGATCTCGATGGTCCCTCAATCATTCTTAAAAACCTGAAATATTTCATGTCAAGTCTCTCTCGCTTTCAAGTGTCGATGAATCGAACCTCTCAACGATGAAATCGGAGTTCGAAATCCGATGACATCGACAAGTGTTTCAATTCCATCGACCAGTTGGCTAAAGGTTTCAAAAGCGTATGACATTGATTTTGTGTCATTGAGCGGACCATCGATGCTATCGAGAGTATATGCTCGATGATATCGAACCCTCTCGATGATATCGAACTCTGTCATAAATGTGACCGTTTTATATCTGTTGGAACCTTTTACCTATTTAAAGAGACTTTTTATTATTGTTGGTAAAGAAAGAAGAGAGTGCTTTTGATTGTTTTACCTTAGATCATATACCCAAAGCCCTTTCTCTCAAGGGAGTTCATCCCCCAATCCACCATCATCATAGATATTCAATAGAGTGGATTGGGGAATGAACTTCCGCATTTAAGGATCCTCCAGCTATTACCTTAATGGCAAATCATTAAGCTGGGATGCCTTGAATGCATAGATGATTGGAATTACTCTATCTTCCTAATAGGAAAACATTTAGAGAGTAGGATCCCATCATAACCTTGACCCAACCCGTCGCCTTATATTGGTACATATTTGAGTTGCGGATCAAGGAAGCAGAAGACTCTTCATCAACAAAGGAGAAGATCTTCATCAACGTGCTGAATGGGACTCATCCACTTATCTGTAAGTTATCAGAGTCCAGAGGACCCTTTAATCATTCCTTTCTATGATTGGGTCTAAGGTGTTTCTCAGCCTTGCAAGTCTTCTAGGAGGCCTCCGGCAGGAGTGTACGTGGTGAGTGCGTTGTGTGGACCCTTGCTCTGTGGAGAGCATAAACATCTGGTTAAAGGTGAAACCTTGGGTTTGAGGTGAACCATATAAAACCTTGGGTTTGAGGTGAACCATGTAAAACCTTCGTTAGGGTCTTGTGGAAGATCCTTAGCCAGTGTGCCTAAAATTGGGTGCAATGTGTGGACCCTTGCTCGTGAGAGCATAAACAGTCAACCTCAGTGTAGGTTGTAAAGGTTGAAGGTGAACCTGATTTAAAACCTTAGGTTTGAGGTGAACCGCTCTGAAACCTCCTTAGTGAAATCCGGTACACTCAAGGGTTGAGTGCATTTACCGGGAGTGGAGTAGATAAGTAGTCAAACCGCTATAAAAATGACTGTGTTTGAGATTGCTATTCTTTTATTTATGTGACTTGTGTTAATATTTTCATATCTGAATATCTGTGATCACACCTTACACACTTACACAGTTATATCCATCATAAACTAGTTTGAATATTGTTTACTTAAATAGTTTGTGATTGGATCCTCTACCGGGCTTAGAAGCCAGTAGAGTTACTTTTGAGTAATCCTAATATGTGTCTGTCATTAGGATTAGTGTAATAAGGCTTTAAATAAACCATAAAACTTTAAAAAGTCTTATTCACCCCCCTTTAGGACATATTGACATATCCCTACTTCGACTAAAGCAGTCTTCACTGCTATTTCAGTTCAGTGCATCACTTATGCAACATAGATAATGATGTTTAAATGTTGTCCATATGAGTGCATCAAACATGAGTGGGATTACACTAAATCAGCTTATCATACTCTGGAGTTATTTAAATTGACTAAGTAGAAGACTGAGATGAATATATAAAGTAAGTGTTTATCAATCCCCAGAGTATGAGTACGTTACCAGGTTAAATAAATACATATATGGTTCCAAAATTTTCAAAATGTCGAGCGTAAAGGTTCAACTAATCCATAGTCCCATAATCCCAGTGACGCAACTCTAGGTCTACATAGACCCGCCTGAGACTTGCATGTAGGAGAACTCCTCCTTCTCGTCGAAGAAGTCCGACTCCTTTGCATAAGCCTCGCTAGAACCTGCATCTAAATTAGAGTCTGATTGGTGTTTTAAAACACCATCCTAGGTGGGAATGAGTACCTAATTCAGTGGAACTATAAAGCAAAGGTTAACATGTTATCAATTCAGTCATGTAATAATGATAAAGCAATACAGTAATCATTTCCTAAGTACTCTTATTAATGTAGGAATGGTATGCTGTAATGATGTATGACCTCGCACAAAGCTCCCTCAAGCGACTCTGACAACTAAGTTTGTGCATGACAACACTTCTTCACAAAGTGCAACTTCAACACTAAAGCACATCCTAAATAATCTCACCCAACGTCCTACCAACTGGAGCCTTATTTACGAAGGGGGTCCGGATCAAATGTCTCACCCTAACCCACGCTAGGACCATAGCTAGGCTGCAACTGGGTGTTAGATGTAATGCAATGCATGGTTGTGTTAGCCAAGTATTTAGTTAAGTTTATTCATACAACAGATTCGGGAAGCTAAGGTACCTCCCTTTATATCACTTACCCAAACAATGATCCATCTAAGGTCGTCAATCCTAGTTAATCACATAAGATAGGCAAGTTGTGGGGTCATCACTCCCAGTTAAAAGCAATGGATAGGCAAGTTCATGAGTTTATACTCGAGGTCACTCCACCAATGCCTAACTAACTAGAGCGCTATTTTCGAAGGGAGTCCGGATCAGATGGTACACCCCAACCCACGCTGGGACCGTAGCCAGGTTGTGCCAGTGTAGGCCAAGAACTCAAATACAATGTCCCATACCACCGCATTTGGCTCCCGAGTTTGGGTTGCTCACTAGTCACTACGGGGAGGCTTGACAGCCCAGCGTAGGCCGACAGCTCGACCATGATGTCCTATACCACCATGCCTGGCTCATGAGTCTTAGCGGATCGTGGTACCATGGTTGAAATGGGCTTTTACATTGGTAAGCGGTATCTTAGATTCAAGCAGTAGCATCCATACATGGTAAACACATAATAAGCCAATCGGTTTATTAGACAAGTTCGACTGGTACGAGCGTATGCTGAATTAATCGACATGGAACGCATAAGCACTCCAAGTAGCCTAAACATTGTCGACAATCATCGTATGACTTGGATTCACCGAACGCATCAAATATGACGAGACTAATTCAGCCACTCAAACAGAAATTGTTACCAATTACCTGGACTACGTAGTAGTCCCAATCATACTCAAATACAGCATGTGGAGATATGTGATAATCATATAGGCATTTAACAAAAAAAATCTAAGTATAAATCCAATTTGAGCATTTTAAAAAACACATTGAACATGTCATTATACATATACATTTCATCTATAAATCACATAGTAGCAATTTAGATTACATGAAGGAAACTATAAATATTGTTAAGGTAGTTGAGAATCCTATCTCAACACCCCCGTTAAATACAATTCATCAAGAAATTTCTCATTCAGACATTTTATCAAACACTTAGACTACACAGTACCACATATATGAACTAAATTACTCATAGCATATATTATGAAAAATCCTTTCATAAAGGAGTTGTCATACATACAACAATCATATGTTCTAGGTTAATAGTTATGGCAAGCACAAATCATGATAGCAATTTCATTCAAACATTTCAACAAACACATGGAATGCGTTATATATTCATATAGTTCACACACATGTATTATTTATCGAATACATCGTAACTACGATCATATGGTGGCAAACAAGTTAGACATAAATCATTAGCTGACATTGAAAGCCTTGAAAACTATAACCTAAACGTTTATAGTCCGTACCTTTCGTCAGATAACTCGTTTCGAACTCGGTTCAAATCCTATGTTCCCGTATACAGAACAACGACACCTAAATCACAAAATGGGTTAGCTATTTCACTATTTCCTCTATTCAGATTTCTAAAACAAAATTAAGGTTAGGATTTCTTACCGAAATCAAAGTTAGAATCAACGTTGTAGCGATGGTGGGGTGGCGATTCGGCGTATGGAGTCATGAGAGTGAATCCCAGCAACGATCTCTCAATCTCACTCTCTTCTCCTCACTCTTTCCTCCTCTTTTCTCTCTTCTCTCTCTTAGGGTTAGAGAAATTCGTATGGAATGAGAGAGGGGTCGATTAATGGTCTTATATAGGCTCAGAAGCGATGTAAATGGCCTCAGGGCCATGGTATGCCTAGGTTATAGCCAAAGGGTGTCCGTTTTAGGTAAACAGAGCTCATCTGGAGGTCCATTGCTTACATACGGCTCGGAGCAAGTTTCCTAACGATGGATCTAAGCCAGGTTACGATTTTGGTCCAATCGGATTAGTGGATCGACCATGGAGGACCCGTATCAGTTCAACGATCATCGTCACTCGATCGGGGCCACAAGTATACTGGTATGTGCGGGGAAATTTTCCTGATCCAAGGGTATAGTTTGGTCAGGAACTAATGGCCTGAAACCTTCAATTTTTCCCGCAAGTGAATGGTCCAATTCACTTAAGTTTGGGTTCATTTTCTAAAGATATTCGCATTTCACACTCACTTTACTGAGGGTTCAATTTGTGCGGTTTTGGATACTATTTAGGCTCAATTCCCATGATGATTATCAACCCCAATAATGCAGTCATAACCGTATAGTTTCACGGTAATTAGACTTTCGATGCGCGGTCCAGGTCCAATACGGAGTTTCAATGTGCTCCCTAGAGCAACTGGGTTTTGAGATTGTTCCCAGGTTTTTAAGTAATGTTGAGTTAGTGATTTTAATAGTTTTTGGTCTTGTAGTTTGTATATAAAGTGGTTCAAGCCAAATCCATCGATTGTTTAGTTTAGCACTTCACTAAATTTTGCCTTAATTACAACAAAATAAGGTGTTAGGGTAGTTCTATGCCCCTTTTTGGCACTTTTAGTTAGTATATTATTTTAATTATTTTTATAGAAGTTCATCCTTAAGTTTAATTTATCTCTACCAAATTTCATTAGATTTCGTGTTGTAGAAAAATTCTAAAAATTCTAGAAGTAACAATTGTCTGCACTAATAATTTTTTGGACAGTTGTCACATAAACCTAATGAAATTAAACTATATTTATAATTATATAATTATAAGTACAGAAAATCGTAGCGAGGATCCACCAAATTTCGGTGCACCGGTGATACATCGCAGTCGGTGAGATGGCTTCGCGGTCGGCTATGCTGTCCGGTTGTGGTTTTGCCACCTGATATTTAAAATGGGTGTATTTTGTAAATCGAAATGAGTTATTCGACATGCAATATATGATTTTGGGTAGGAGAAGTTGCTCTATCCAAATAACCTACTTATATCATGAGATTCTAAAAGGTTAATGGTCAAAAACCAATTTTATTTATATATTCGTTATTTATAGTAAATTTTAGTTTAAGTGTTATTGTTCATTATTTAAACTTTAGGATTTGTATCTAATATGAAAGTTCTTAGAAAATTTTGAAGAATAAGGTGGTGAAAGGTGAGATTTTGAAAGAAATGGGTTGAAAGGGGATTTGAGACTTTGAGATTGAGTTTTTAAGAAGTCGATTAAGTATTATGATAGACCCATTGCCCAAGGACGTCCATCTCCAAGTTGGAAAAAATTCAGGACGTTACAATCTACCCCCCTTAAAAACAATTTTGACTCCGAAATTGCCTAAGGGTAATAAGTAAAGATTTTATTATTTCATTTGTCTAAGTTTTATTGATTTCAAGTTTATGTTCGTGATAGGGTGTATACTATCTATGCTAGTCTGACTCATTTTAGTCTACCCCCCTTAAAAATTATTTTTACTCTGAAGGCTCAAGAATCTATGTCCCGATCCGTATGTCGGAACAAGGTGTAATTTAGGACCTATCCTTGACATGAATGGGAAGCGACCTCTCAATACATTAATCTTCCTTTCATTGATGATGTGTAATATGGCAATGGTACCTTGAATGTGGGCAGTGACTTCAAAGGCTATGGGTGCTGCAGCTGCTCTCTCAGATGCTCTAGCTGCTAATGCATGTACACGTGCTTGTTGAGGGCGATTTAGTTGCGCTGTCATAGGTCATTGAGGTGGAGTCGCTTTAACACATGGCGGCTAACGGTCGATCTTCTGAGGTGGCGTGAAACCATTGTCTTTCATCTTAGTAAAGTAGAAGGGGTCAGTGTGTCCCCCTTTATTGCAATATGTACACCAATGGCCCATTGGTCTTTGCTGGGTCAGTGGAGTAATGAGCCTGGGAGGCGAGTCTACATGTGGCCTCTTACCTAGGACTGGTCATTGTTGTATTTGGGCTAAGGCCTCAGGCCCATTGGTATACGTGTCTGAGAAATTCTGTCTCCATCTTGTTCAGCTCGTAGAGACATGTTGACTAGCTCGGCATAATTGAGAATGCTAGCGCAACACATCTTAGTGCGGATATTGGGCCGCAACCCATCTGAAAAATGCCACATTTTCATTGGTTCATCTGTCAGTACCAAAGGAGCGTATCTGGCTAGCTTCATAAATTTGTTCTCGTACTCTGACATGGTCATTCCTCCCTATCAGAGGTGGAGAAACCCTATGTTGTGTATAGGGTGCAACCTGTGTAAGATTTAACATAAGAACACACACTCATCCAAACATCATTCACATTCCAAATCAAAAGAAGCTTCATATATTTCATTTAACCAGAATCGTCACAATACATGAGATGTAGTCTTACATGGATCATGACAGATATGCATGTGAGCTATTCTAACACAAGTTTTAAACGCTAAATGCACCAACAACCAACCAAGCCTACCACGACTAATACAAAAGAAAACTAGCAACAAAGCAAACTAAAAGACGACTACAACATATGACTAGTCATCCGAATCTAGTGATGGTAGAGGAGCACCCTTCTCCTGCATACAACACAGGAGAGCCTTCAAGCTTCGAGACACCTTCTTAAACCTTTGTTTCATATAAGCTTGACTCTCGTCAAGCTTTTGCTTCATTTTGGCCTGGGTCTCCCTAACCTCCTGTCTTAGGGCAATTGGCTCTTCTCAATCTGAGCCAAGCTGTCTTCTAAAGCAGCCCGATCACGGTGGTGCTTATGTGTGAAAGTGCCCTGGTTTGTCAATTAGCGTGAGTGTTGAGTCGGACAGACTGCAGAGCCTCATATGAAGATCAATTCAAGCGTCTGCCTCAATTGGGATGTGTGAAAGCTCGTCTCAGGTAAATCTAAGCCTCACATCCTATGTCTTAAAACACCAGGTATATAAACCTTTAAAATAAACTAGAACATCATAGGGTTTAAAGTTGAGAAAAAAAATTTCAAAATCAGAAAATTCTCTAAGTTTTCTTGCTTTGTCGATTTTATCGATACACTTCTTGATAGAATCTACTTGTGTTGTCAATGTCCTCGATGCTTAAACGATATCATTGAAATGAGGACAAAATATATCCAGCAACCACATACTCATTTGGACTGGTTTATCGATGTATCGATATACATATCGATATCATCGATATTTGAATCTCGAGTCCATCGAAGGTGACTCGATAATATCGACAGACAGATTTTCGGTGCCCCTATTTTTACTTAAGAAAATCACATGTGCATCGATATATCGAAGTTGTTCTCGATACCATTGAAGTTCAAATCTTGATGATATCGGAAGGCTCTCGATGTTATCGGTCATGGGCGCCTAAGTTCTCAAGTAATTATTTCAGGATTATTTATCTGTGATCGAGGAGCACTCAGTAGAATCGATATTCAAATATCGATGATATCGGTACGATTTCAATGACATCGAACAGGGACAGAAATTGTTTAACAAGCTTAAACAAAAATCCTTTGGATTTATCGATACATCGACACTCTATCGATATCATCGACATTCAAATTTTGATGATCTCGAAGGTCCCTCGATCATTCTTGTAAACCTGAAATATTTCATAGTAAGTCTCTCTCATTTTCAAGTGTCGATGAATCGAACCTCTCATCGATGATATCAGAGTTCAAAATCCGATGACATCGATACGTGTTTCGATTCCCTCGACCAGCTCGCAAAAGGTTTCAAAAGCGTATGACATTTGAGTTTGTGTCATCGAGCAGCGAGTCAATGCAATCGAGAGTATACGCTCAATGATATCAACCCCGCTTGATGATGTCAAACACTATCATAAATGTGACCGTTTTATATCCGTTGGAATCTTTTGCCTATATAAAGAGAGCTTGTCTATTATTGCTGGCAGAGAAAGAAGAGAGTGCTTTTGAGTGTTTTATGTTAGATCATATACCCAAAGCCCTTTCTCTCAAGGGAGTTCATCCTCCAATCCACCCTCATCATTGATATTCAATAGAGTGGATTGGAGAATGAACTTCCACATTCAAGGATCCTCCAGCTACTACCTTAATGGCAAATCACATTAAGCTGGGATGCCTTGAATGCATAGATGATTGGAATTGCTCTATCTTCCTAATAGGAAAACATTTAGAGAGTAGGATTCTATCATAACCTTGACCCAACCCATCGCCATATATTGGTACATCATTTGAGCTGTGGAATCAAGGAAGCAAAAGATTCTTCATCAACAAAGGAGGAGATCTTCATCAACGAGCTGAATGGGACTCATTCACTTATCTGTAAGTAACTAGAGTTCAGAGGATCCTTTGATCATTCCTCTGTAGGATTGGGTCTAAGGTGTTTCTCACCCTTGCAAGCCCTAGTAGGAGGCCTCTGGTGGGAGTGTACATGGTGGGTACGTTGTGTGGACCCTTGCTCTATGGAGAGCCTAAACATCCAGTTGAAGGTGAATCGTATGAAACCTCAGTTAGGGTCTTATGGAAGATCCTTGGCCAGTGTGCTAAAAGGTGGGTGCATTATGTTGACCCTTGCTCATGAGAGGATAAATAGTCAACCTCAATGTAGGTTGTAAAGGTTGAAGGTATACCTGATTTAAAACCTTAGGTTTAAGGTGAACTGCTATGAAACCTCCTTAGTGAAATCCGGTACACTCAAGGGTTGAGTGCGGTTACCGGGAGTGGAGTAGACAAGTAGTCGAACCACTATAAAATGACTGTATTTGAGATTGCTATTCTTTTCTTTTTGTGATTTTCTTTAATATTTTCATATCTGAATATCTGAGATCACACCTCACACACATGCACAGTCATATCCATCATAAACTAGTTTGCGTATTGTTCACTTATTAAATAGTTTGTGATTGGATCCTCTACTAGGCTTAGAAGCTAGTAGAGTTACTTTTGAGTAATCCTAATATGATCTTGTTGTTAGTATTAGTGCAATGGGATTTAAATAAACCATAAAAACTTTAAAAATCTTATTCACCCCCCCCCCCCCCTCTTGGACATATTGACATATTCCTACTTCAACTAAAGTGGTCTTTACCGCAATTTCAATTGGTATTAGAGTGAGTCTCTCTTTAAGGACTTCACCACCTAGAGAGTGATCTTGACTGAAGTTGGGAATATGGCCAAAGGAGAGGGCTCATCGGTCACTAGACCTCCAGTGTTTGATGGACCAAATTATGATACTGGAAGGCTAGAATGCACCACTTTCTGAGATCTTTGGATCATGATTTTTGGGATATAGTTGGAAGTGGATATGTGCCACCATCTGAACAAGTTGTACTTGACAGTGGCACAACCATCACAAAACCCAAATCGAAAGAAAAGTGGACGACGTTCGATAAAGAAAAACAGACTGCTGAAGCTAAAACTATGAACGCCATCTACTGTGCCGTGTCCTAAGATATATTCAATCAAATAAGTATGTGTGGGACATCCAAAGAAGCATGGGATCTATTGGAAACAACCCATGAAGGCATAAGCACTGTGAAGAGATCTAAACTTCAACTCCTGACTTCACAGTTCAAAAGTCTCAGAATGGAAGAGCATGAGACCTTTATGAAGTTTTTCACTAAGCTGAATATCATTTGCAACTCCATGTGTGGTTTGGGAGAAAAAGTTTCAGTTCCTAAAATCTATAGGAAAATACTGAGATCACTGCCGGGATGGTTTAATCCCAAAGTAACAATTATTGAAGAGTGTAGAAAAATTGATGAAATAAAAGTAGAAGAACTGGTAGGTTCCCTACAAACTTTTGAACTATACTTCAAACAAACCCAAAAATCCAAAAATACTGTCCTAAAAACTTCAAAGAAAAAAACAAATGAGGACAGTGGAAGTGAAAAAGAAGATGAAGATGAGGAAGTGGCTCTGCTGGCACAAAGATTCAGGAAATTCTTTCAAAAGAATCGTGGTCGTCCATCCAGAAGAAAGTGGGTAGACAACAAATCTTTTACAGGCAAATTTGATAAAAAGACCAAAGAACCACAATGTTATGCCTGTCAGAAGTATGGACATCTGTCTACTGAATGCCCAAACAGAAAAACTAAGGGCAAAGCAATGGCTGCCACATGGGATGATACAAAAGAGTCAAACTCAGAATCTAGTGACTCAGAGAGTGATGGAGACTAGAAATCCTTAAAAATTCTTATGGTCTCCACTACTCTAATCATCCTCGGTGAATCTGAGAACGAGATAAAACAGCAAGCCACTAAATCATTCCCGTCAGATAATGAGGAAACTGAAAAGGAAGAAGATGAAGAACAAAATAAGCTACAAGATGCTTACAATCAACTTTATATCCATAGCATCATAGTGGTTAAAAGACTTGGAATATCTGAGAATAAAAAGGAATTGCTGCAAAAATATTTGGATAAAAATCTAGAAATTAATACACATCTAATAAATATTTACAGCAATATCACTCAGATAATGATAGACTTGAGAGAATTAACTCATTCCTTAAATCTGAGTATGAAAAACTAAACAAACAGGTTGAGCATTTAAAAGACAAAAATATGCTCCTTTAAAATAAAAATCATACACTCCTGTTTGATGTATAAGAGTCCAGAAAAATTGCCAAACTAAATTGTAAGTTTTCCCAGAGTAGTGAGAAGCTAGAAAAACTTTTAGGTATGGGAAAATCTAGAAATAACAAAAATGGCTTAGGGTATGAGAAATTTAGAGCAAAAACTGGGTATGGAACACAAATACTTGAAAAATCTGATGCCTCTAGTAGCAACACAGAAACTAATCAAGTAGTTGAATCAAATATAAGTAAGAATCCTTTCACAAAGTGGGTTATTAAAGAAAAGAAAATTTGTCTTGCCACTCACTCAAATCACTTAACAGGCAATAACACTAAGTGGTACCTAGATAGTGGTTGCTCAAGACATGTCACAGGTGACAAGTCCCTTCTTACAAACTATAAGAATCTTTATAATGGGATAGTCACCTACAGAGATGGAACCATTACTAAAGTAATTGGACAAGGAATCATAAAAGGGATTAATTTGCTCAAAAATGAGAATGCTTTCTACATAAAAGATTTGGCACATAATCTCCTAAGCATATCTCAAATCTGTGATAATGGGCATGTGGTTAAATTCAACAAACAAGAATGCGAAATCCTAAACCAATCAGGAAAATCTATAATGAAGGGCCATCACACAAACAACCACTGCTACATTATCAGAGGCAAAGAAAGGACTGATGCCTAAAAGTACTGAGCATAGAAAAATAAGTCCAGGTCGTGCATCTAGATCTAGATATTTGTTGAAATGATGCAATTTTTGCTAAGCTCTAAATGATATATCTGAGGTTCCTCACCTCAATCTTTTGTATATAAACATTCAAATGCTTATAATTTTAATATGTGCATTGAATGTACAAAATTTTGTTATGTGTACTGTTGATACATAAATATACTTATAGTATGCATGGAAAATTGTCTAAATGTTGAAAACTGAAAACATTCACTTTTAAGATACCCACTGATAATTCGAGTAAACAATTCGATTGCATCGATCTAGAATCGATACCATCGACAATCTCTCGAGAAGCTGAATCGTCGGGACAGTTGAACTTCCTTCTGATCTTCATTGAAAATATCAACAAGGAACCCCGATGTCATCAAAATGAAGCTTGATGATATCGACGGTTACTGAAAAATTAAAGATAAAAGAATGGAAAAAGAGACTTATTGGTTGATCTTGGAATAGGATCATAATTCTCAGAACAAGCTTCCCTTTAAACAAAAGTGTCTAAAAATCTGATTCTTCCACAACAACCCTCAATGAAGAGTAAGAAAGGAAAGAATAAAGCAACTAGCTCATCTCCACTTTTCAACTTGAACCTTGCGGCAGAAAGGTCAGTTCAGAGGAAGAGCATTACACCTTTTGGAATCATCAACCTCTTAGAATTGATTGGATGAGGGAATATCATGAATTTTGGTGAAGGATTTCGGCATAATCTAGTGCATCAGTTTTTGAGTCTAATCTACAATGTTAAAAATAATCCTCCAAATGTTTCAGTAGCTGTCGCAAATCAGACCGAGCAAATCACTCCTAGACTGATAAGCCAATTGATTGGGGTAGAGGTCACTAGAATACCTGTATCAGAATGAAATATGAATGGTCTTGGTGTATGGGGTGAAGTTACTCGAGCACTGTGTGATGGTGCTACTATACCGAGAAATGCAAAGAATATCCTTCATTTTAAAAATCTCAATCCTGCATACAAAATTCTTCACAGCAATTTCAGCACAAATGTCTATCCCTGTGAAGTCTCTGGCAACATGCTTTCTCCATACATGTTAAATGTCTTGTATGATGTTCATCTCGGTATTCACATCTGCCTACCCACCCTTATTCTACAACGATTAATTTGGATGTCCTCAAATGAATCCATCACTATACTTCCATTCCCATGTCTTATATCCAAGCTATCTCGACAATTTGGATTGTCTCCTACTAATAATCTCCCACACCCATGTGCCTAGTTTAATCATGAAGACATTTGCAATATCATTGCCAAAGTGCCTCGTAAGGGAAAAATCGATTCAAGCTCAGACAAAGGCTATCCTGTGCACAGCCCCGTCTCTGTTGAGAACATTCAGGCTGTTCCCGAACAAGATACTATCCAGGATCTACTTGAGAGACAATCCTACATCATGAAGCGGCTGGATGACTATGAAGCATATCTATTGGAGATCAAAACCATGCTGGTAACTCAGCAACATGCTACTCAACAAATTCTTAATGCCTTACTAGCATAGTAAATGTTTTTAATGGTCTAATGTATAACCAATGCATCACACACCTGGAGTCTCCTTGAAATGTGAAGGGCATAAAATGTCTTTTTGAATGCTCTTCGCTCATATATATGTGTGTTATGCATTATTAATCCACCATGTGTGAATAGTTTTTGTTGATATCCTCGACGTAAAGAATATAATTCGGTGTTGGGGGCCCGTGAAGTTTACTGCTGTCTAGGGGCAGTATATCTATATGCTTTTGGATATTTATGTTTTTGGCTGGCTGAATACACTTCTAGTTTTATTGCCATGACTATGAGTTTAGATCCCCTGGTTCATCTAGGCTCTGAAATGGAATGCATGTGATTTTAATGATTATTCTATCTACTTATATCACTGCTCTACTTGGTTTAATATGTATCCATAGTTTTCGAAAATGATGACTACTTAAACTGATTTAATCATTACACATCTCTGCTTACTTTTCTCCTAAATACTTCAAACTTCAATCAAAATCAACTACTACACCTTTGCCAATGACTGACAAAAAGGGGGAGAACAGTTAAACACCTTGAACGGGAAATTGTATATCTGCTTGAATGGTGTTGCAGGTGTTAGGGGGAGCAGCTACATCAAGATAGGGGGAGTTTTCAGTTAGCAGGAGCAGATACTGGGTTGTGTACATTGTTTCACTAGAAATTGTAAAATTATGTAAAATGCATGTATACATAATTTAGGATGTGGTTGTCTAGATACTGGTCTACGGTGTTTTGGTATTTTATCACGTAATTGACAAAGGGGGAGATTGAAAGTACCCTGGTTTGTCAATTAGCATGAGTGTTAAGTCGAACAGACTGCAAGCCTTATAGGAAGATCAATTCAAGCGTCTGCCTCAACCGGGATGTGTGCAAGTTTGTCTCAAGTAAATCTAAACCTCACATCCCATGTCCCAAAACACCAGGTATATAAACCCTTATAAACAAACTAGAACATCATAGGGTTTAAAGTTGAGAAAACTTTTTCAAAATCAGAAAATTCTCTAAGTTTTCTTGCTTTGTCGATTTTATCGATACACTTCTCAATAGAATTGACTTGTACTGTCGATGTCCTCGATGCTTAAGCGATATCATCGAAATGAGGACAAAATATGTCCAGCAACCACATACTCATCTAGACTGATTTATCGATGTATTGATATACATATCGATATCATCGATATTTAAATCTTGAGTCCATCGAAGGTGACTCAATAATATCGACAAACAGATTTTCATCGCCCCTGTTTTTACTTTAGAAAATCACATGTGCATCGATATATCGAAGTCGTTCTCGATACCATCGAAGTTCAAATCTCGATGATATCGGAAGGCTCTCAATGTTATCGGTCATGGGTGCCTACGTTCTCCATCAATTATTTCAGGATTGTTTATCTGCGATCGAGGAGCACTCGATAGAATTAATATTCAAATATCGATGATATCGGTACGGTTTTGATGGCATCGAATAGGGACAGAATCTGTCCAGTAAGCTTAAACAAAAATCCTTTAGATTTATCGATGCATCGACACTCTATCAATATCATCGACATTCAAATTCCAATGATCTCGAAGGTTCCTTGATCATCCTTGTAAACCTAAAATATTTCATAGCAAGTCTCTCTCATTTTCAAGTGTCGATGAATCAAACCTCTCATCGATGATATTGGAGTTTAAAATCTGATGACATCGATACGTGTTTCGATTCCCTCGACCAGCTGGCAAAAGGTTTCAAAAGCGTATGACATTTGAGTTTGTGTCATCGAGCGACAAGTCGATGCAATCGAGAGTATACGCTTAATGATATCAACCCCGCTCGATGATATCGAACTCTGTCATAAATGTGACCATTTTATATCTGTTGAAATCTTTTGCCTATATAAAGAGAGCTTGTCTATTGTTGCTGGCAGAGAAAGAAGAGAGTGATTTTGAGTGTTTTACCTTAGATCATATACCCAAAGCCCTTTCTCTCAAGGGAGTTCATCCTCCAATCCACCCTTATCATTGATATTCAATAGAGTGGATTAGGGAATGAACTTTCACATTTAAGGATCCTCCAGCTACTACCTTAATGAAAAATCATTAAGCTGCGATGCCTTGAATGCATAGATGATTAGAATCGCTCTATCTTCCTAATAGGAAAACATTTAGAGAGTAGGATTCCATCATAACTTTGACCCAACGCATCGCCATATATTGGTACATCATTTGAGTTGCGGATTAAGGAAGCAGAAAACTCTTCATCAACAAAGGAGGAGATCTTCATCAACAAGCTGAATGAGACTCATCCACTTATCTGTAA
Source organism: Magnolia sinica (assembly GCF_029962835.1). NCBI lineage: Eukaryota > Viridiplantae > Streptophyta > Magnoliopsida > Magnoliales > Magnoliaceae > Magnolia > Magnolia sinica. Next base: position 51,502,697 of record NC_080585.1, on the reverse strand, counting down.
GTAACTAGAGTTCAGAGGACCCTTTGATCATTCCTCTGTAGGATTGGTTCTAAGGTGTTTCTCACCCTTGTAAGCCCTCGTAGGAGGCCTCCAGCAGAATGTACGCGGTGGGTGCGTTGTATGGATCCTTGCTCTATGGAGAGCATAAACATCTGGTTGAAGGTGAACCTGTCTAAAACCTTAGATTAGAGGTGAACCGTGTGAAACCTCAGTTAGGGTCTTATGGAAAATCCTTGGCCAGTGTGCCTAAAAGTGGGTGCATTGTGTTGACCCTTGCTTATGAGAGCATAAACAGTTAGCCTCTGTATAGGTTGTAAAGGTTGAAGGTGAACCTAATTTAAAACCTTAGGTTTGAGATGAACCGCTGTGAAACCTCCTTAGTGAAATTCGGTACACTCAAAGGTTGAGTATGGTTACCGGGAGTGGAGTAGACAAGTAGTCAAATCACTATAAAAATGATTGTGTTTGAGATTGCTATTCTTTTGTTTGTGTGATTTTCTTTAATATTTTCATATCTGAATATCTGAGATCACACCTCACAAACATACACAGTCATATCTATCATAAACTAGTTTGCATATTGTTCACTTATTAAATAGTTTGTGATTGGATCCTCTACCAGGCTTGGAAGCTAGTAGAGCTACTTTTGAGTAATCCTAATATGAGCTTGTTGTTAGGATTAGTGCAAGAGGATTTTAAATAAACTATAAAAACTTTAAAAATCCTATTCACCCCCCTCTAGGACATATTGGCATATTTCTACTTCAACTAAAGCGGTCTTTACCGTAATTTCAATGTGTAGCAAGAGGAGGGCCCTCATCAGAGTTTTGGGCCTCCTCTTCTTCTTCTCCCTGCTCTTCCTCATCACCACTTCCGCCTTCATCACTTCCTTCTTCAAATTCTTCTTCCTCCTGCTCTTCACTGCTTCCTTCCTCTTCCTCTATCTTGTCACCATACTCATTAAGTCGAGCTTGACGTTGTCGCGGCCCAATGCCCATGTTGTTGAGTGTGGTGTAATTGAGAAATGGATCATCGCAAGCTCATCCATGTTAAGTCTGTAGCTGAACTCACAAGCAATCTTGCATATAAGTTGGCCGAACGGGAGTGAAATATCTGTCCTAACAGCGTGTGCAGTCTGGACTATCTGAAGCTAGACGTACGTAGGCAGACACAACTTGTCTCCTTGCCCAGCTCTGTATAGGAAGTCCACCATCAAACGCGTGCATTCACTGTGATTGCTCCACCTAGGATACACATTGTGTGTGAATATGTGGTAGAGTAGGCGGAAATCATGAGTCATCTCGGTCGCTGGGAGGCAATTGCCTCACTTCCAGTGAACTAGTCGGCCTCAAAGAAATCATGTACGGCAACCTCTTTCACGCATACTCTTGAGATTCTTCTCGCTAGCATGTACCTCTCCACGTTAAATTCCCATAATTTGGGCCATCACGTCTACATCGACAATGGCCTCCGGCCTTCCCAGGGGAATAGTGAATTAAAGAGGCACCGGCAGTGGATCTCGTATGCGGGCGTAGAAGGCTCGGACAATGTTCTCACTTGCACGTGACTTGCCCTCAAATATGGGATCTAGGGATCAAGATCCTACTTCGTCCGTTGCTTTCTCGCGATGCTAGCGCTAGCCTCGGCACTTGTCCGCTTCTTTGGACGGGTAGGGCGGCTAGGCCCGGCTTCATCCACGGGCGCCCTCTTCTTTCCCATGAGGGAAAGGAGCGTTGAAATGGAAAAGATGGTAGTGATAAGCTCAAGCCATGACGTCGGAAAAGCTTATAAATGAAGGCCTGGCTGTGAGGCTTGTGAGTGTGAGACACAAAGGTGTAAGCTTTGTGCTCAAATAGGTATGAAATAGGGAAGATGGGGAGTTGTATGAGATGGGTTGGAGGATTTTGAGATTTATGAGACACAAAGGTGGGTTTGTGTACTCAAATGAGAAGAAATAAAGGGGATCGAGGGTAATAGGAGATGGGTTTGAGAGAATGGTGGAGGTGGGTGTAAGAAAAGGAAGAAGATGAAGTTGATTTGAGAATAGAGGGAAGATTTGAGAAGAAAAGTGAGATTTTGAGGGAAAGGGACAGCTTGAAGGGGATGAAATGGAGAGAAATAGGGCAAAGGGGTCAAAATAGAGGGCTCCACATGGATTTGTAAGGCCCCACACGTGTTGGAGGGGTGGCGGGCCGCCAGACCTGCGAGCCCGCTAGACCCGACTGCGAGGCCTCGCGGTAGGCGCAATGGCATCGCGGTCCCCTAGACCTAGGGTGGTGGCTCCGCCCTAAAGGTGATGGCATCCCCCCTAGGTGCCGAAAATGTACAGGGGCCACTTTGGTTCCCCCCGTTTTGTGTCGTTTGGGCCCTCGAGTCTGTTTAAGGCGTTTTCAGAGTCCATCTCGCGCATATTCACGCTTTTCGGGTCATTTGAGTGTGGAATATGCCGAATTATCGTCTAAACCCGTCAATTGACGGTCTAGAAAGGAACAACGATCATCTCACATGATCACAAATGCATACGGGTCATATTTCAGTGGTTAGTTTCACCCGTCGGTGAAACTTGGAATCCTATGATTATTTCTAAGTTTTATCGCCCCCTCCTAAGTCAAAGTACATCAGTGTGCATTGTGTTACCATAACCCAGGTCTAGTTTAATCCAAATCATGGTTTGATACCAACTTGTAATGCCTCGAATTTCGGGGGTCAAGCAAAGCTCAACTCCTGAGGTCCGGTGCATCACTTATGCAACATAGATAATGATGTTTAAATGTTGTCCATATGAGTGCATTAAACATGAGTGGGATTACACTATATCAACATATCATACTCCAGAGTTATTAAAATTGAGCAAGCGAAAGATTGAGATGAATATATAAAGTGTGTAAGTGTTTATCAATCCCCAGAGTATGAGTATGTTACGAGGCTAAATAAATACATATATGGTTCCAAAAATTTCAAAATGTTAAGTGTAAAGGTTCAACTAATCCATAGTCTTGTAATCCTAGTGACATAACTCTAGGTCTACATAGACCTGCCTGAGAGTTGCATGTAAGAGAACTCCTCCTCGTCGAAGAAGTCCGGCTCCATCACATAAGCTTCACCAGAACCTGCATCTAAATCAAAGTCTGGTTGGTGTTTTAAAACACCATCCCAGGTGGGAATGAGTAGCTAATTCAGTGGAAATATAAAGCAAAGGTTACCATGTTATCAATTCAGTTAAGCAGTAATGATAAAGCAATACATCAATCATTTCCTAAGTACTCTTATTAATGCAGGAATGGTATGTTGTAATGATGCATGACCTCACACAAAGCTGCCTCAAGTGACTCCGACAACCAAGTTCAAGCATGACAACACTTCCTCATAAAGTGCAACTTCAACACCAAAGCAAATCCTAAATAACCTCACCCAGCTCCCTACCAACTGGAGCGTTATTTTTGAAGGGGGTTTGGATCAAATGGCTCACCCCAACCCATGATGGGACCACAGTCAAGCTGCAACTGGGTGTTAGATGCAATGCGATGCATGGTCGTGTTAGCCAAGTATTTAGTTAAGTTTATTCATACAACAGATTCAGGAAGTTAAGGTACCTCCCTTTATATCACTTACCCAAACAATGATCCATCTAGGGTCATCAATCCTAATTAATCGCATATGATAGGCAAGTTGTGGGGTCATCACTCCCAGTTAAAAGCAGTGGATAGGCAAGTTCATGAGTTTATACTTGAGATCACTCCACCAACGCCCTACTAACTGGAGCGCTATTTTCGAAGGGGGTCCAGATTAGACAGTACATCCCAACCCACACTGGGACCGCAGCCAGGCTGCGCTGGTGTAGGCCGACAGCTCGACCATGGTGTCCCATACCGCTATGCTCGGCTTATGAGTCTTAGCGGATCGTGGTACCATGGTTGAAACCGGCTTTTACATTGGTAAGCGGTACCTTAGATTCAAGCAGTAGCGTCCATACATGGTAAATACACAATAGGCTAATCGGTTTATTAAACAAGTTCGACTGGTATGAGCGTACACTGAATTAATTGACGTAGAGTGCATAAGCACTCCACGTGGCCTAACCACTGTCGACAATCATCGTATGACTTGGATTCACCGAACGCATCAAATGTGGTGAGACTAATTCGGCCACTCAAACAGGAATTGTTACCGATTGCCTGGACTATGTAGTAGTCCCAATCATACTCAAATGTTGCATGTAGAGACATGTGATAATCATATAGGCATTTAACAAACAATCCAAGTATAAATCCCATTTGAGCATTTTAATAACCACATTGAACATGTCATTATACATATACATTTCATCTTTAAATCATGTAGTAGCAATTTTACATGAAGGGAACTATAAATATTGATAAGGTAGTTGAGAATCCTATCTCAACACCCCCGTTAAATATAATTCATTAAGTAATTTCTCATTCAGACATTTTATCAAACACCTAGACTACACAGTACCACATATATGAACCAGATTAGTTATAGCATATATTATGGCAAATCCTTTCACAAAAGAGTTGTCATACATACAACAATCATATAATCTAGGTTAATAGTCATGGAAAGCACAAATCATGATAGCAATTCATTCAAACATTTCAACAAACACATGGAATGTGTTATATATTCACACAGTTCACACACATGTATTATTTATTGAATTCATCGTAACTAAGATCATATGGTGGCAAACAAGTCAGACATAAATCATTAACTAACATTGAAAGCCTTGAAAACCATAACCTAAACGTTTATAGTCCGCACCTTTCGTCGGATAACTCGTTTCGAACTCGGTTCGAATCCTACGTTACTGTATACAGAACAACGACACCTAAATCATGAAATGGTTTAGCTATTTCACTATCTCTTCTATTTAGATTCCTAAAACAAGATTAGGGTTAGGATTTATTACCCAAATTGAAGTTAAAATCGATGGTGTAGCAATTGTGGGGTGGCGATTCGACGTATGGAGTCGTGGGAGTGAATCCCAACAACGATCTCCTAATCTCACTCTCTTCTCCTCACTCTTTCCTCCTCTTTTCTCTCCTCTCTCCTAGGGTTAGAGAAAATCGTATGGAATGAGAGAGGAGTGGGTTAAGGGCCTTATATAGGCTCAAAAGCGATGTAAATGGCCCCCGGGCCATGGTATACTTAGGTTATAGCCAAAGGGTGTCCGTTTCGGGCAAATGGAGCTCATCTGGAGGTCCATTGCTTACTTACAGCTCGGAGCAAGTTCCCTAACGATGGATCTAAGCCAGGTTACGATTTTGGTCTAACCGGATTAGTGGATTGACGGTGGAGGACCCGTATCAGTTCAACGGTCATCGTCACTTGATCGAGGCCACAAGTATATCAGTATGTGTAGAAAAATTTGCCTGATCCAAGGGTATAGTTTGGTCAGGAACTGACGGTCTAAAACCTTCAAATTCATCCACAAATGAATGGTCCAATTCACTTAAGTTTGGGTTCATTTTCTAAAGATATTCGCGTTTCTCACCCACTTTACTCAAGGCTCAAGTTGTGCAGTTTTGGATACTACTTGGGCTTGATTCCCACAATAGATATCAAGCCTAATAACTTGGCCATAACCTTATAGTTTTGTGGTAATCGGACTTTCCACGCGTTGTCTAGGTCTGATACGAAGTTTCAATGTGCTCCCGAGAGCAACTGGGTTTTGAGATTGCTCCCAAGTTTTTTAGTAATATTGAGTTAGTGATTTTAGTAGTTTTAGGTCTTGTAGTTTATATAGAAAGTGGTTCAATCCAAATCCATCGATTGTTTAGTTTAACACTTAACTAAATTCTGCCCTAATTACGACATAATAAGGTCCTAGGGTAGTTCTATGCCCATTTTTGGCACTTTTAGTTAGTATATGATTTTAATTATTTTTCTAGTAGTTCATCCTCAACTTTACATTATCTCTACCAAATTTCATTAGATTTTCTATTGTAGAAAAATTCTAAAAATTCTAGAAGTAGCAGTTGTCCGCACTAATAATTTTTTAGATAGTTGTCACATCAACCTAGAGTCAACTATATTAAATTTTTATTATAATTTTTTACTTATTTTTACATAAAACTAAACTTAACGAGATTCAATTTGGCTTTTGAATCACCTAAATTGGAGTTATATTGAGGGAGATATGACCTTTTGAAGTCGATCGAAAAGTGTAGAAAATCGCGGCGAGGATCCACTGAATTTCGGTGCACCGACGATGCATTGCGGTCAGCGCGATGGCACCGAGGTCGGCTGTGCTGTCTGGTGGTGGTTTTGCCACCTGATATTTAAAATGCGTGTATTTTACAAACTGAAATGAGTTATTCAATGTACAATATATGATTTTGGGGTAGGAGAAGTTGCTCTATCCAAATAACCTACTTATATTGTGAGATTCTAAAAGGTTAATGGTCAAAAACCCATTTTATTTATATATTCAATATTTATAGTAAATTTTATTTTAAGTATTATTCTTCATTATTTAAACTTTAGGATTTGTGTCTAATATGAAAGTACTTAGGAAAATTTGAAGAATAAGGTGGTGAAAGGTGAGATTTTGAAAGAAATGGGTTGAAAGGGGATTTGAGGGATTGAGTTTTTGAGAAGTCGATAAGGTGTTATGATAGATCCATTGCCTAAGGACGTCCATTTCTAAGTAGGAAAAAATCTGGGACATTATAAGAACCAATCTACTAATTTGACTGACTCTCAAATGCTGCCTCTGCCCGATAACTTTGCAATGACTCATCTGCCTGCTGAGCCTCGATCACCATTGCAACAAGAGTGGGTTAAATCGATAGTCTCGATAACCACACAATAAAAGACTACAAGTCAATTTCAAAGTCAAATGCTGACACATCCTCAAGCATCTTCCACTCCTGAATCATCATGTGTGCCACCAGGCCTCGTGGCTGACGGTTGAGGGCATCCGCCACCACGTTCGCCTTACCCGGGTGGTACCGAAGATCAAAATCATAGTCCTTCAGGAGCTCCATCCAATGCCTCTGCCTTATGTTCAGCTCAAACTGAGAGAATAAATACTTCAAGCTCTTGTGGTCGGAGAAGAGCTCAAACCTAACCCCATAGAGATAGTGTCTCCACACTTTCAGTGCAAAGGCAACTACTGCCAGCTCCAAATCATGTGTGGGGTAATTCATCTCATGGACCTTGAGCTAGCGAGACACATAAGCCATCGACTTCTCGTGCTGCATCAAGACAACACCCAAGCTAACTCATGAGGCATCGGTAAATACAACAAATCCATCACTCCTAGAGGGAAGAGTGAGGACAGGAGTGGATGTGAGGTGGTCCTTCAGCTCCACAAATGCCCGCTCACAAGCATCACTCCAAACAAACTCGGCCCCCTTCCAGGTCAACCTGGTTAACGGGGCTACAATACGAGAGAATCCCTCAATGAAACATTAGTAGTAGCCCGCTAAACCAAGGAAACTGCTAATCTCGGATGCGTTCATGGGCTGGCTCCACTGATGCATCAATCTTCGAGGGGTCCACTGCAACCCCCTCCCTCATCACCACGTGACCAATGAACTTCACCTCCTCCTACCAGAACTCGCACTTCTCCAGCTTTGCATAAAGTCGGTGTGCAGGGAGGGTCTACAAGGTAATCTTCAAGTGTTGCTCCTACTCCTCACGGGTCCTCGAATATATCAGGATGTCATCAATGAACACCACAACAAACTGATTGAGATATAGACGGAAGACCTCGTTCATCAACTGCATGAATACGGCAGACACATTAGTCAGTCCGAAAGACATGACCTGGAACTCAAAATAACCGTAGCTCGTCCTGTATGCTCTCTTCAGGATATCCTCCTCACAGACCTAAATCTTATGATAACTAGAACGCTGGTCAATATTAAAAAAGAACTGTGCACCCAACAACTGATACTCCATCCCATCATGTCAAGTACAACACCCTCAACAACAATATCATCATCGCCACCAATATCGACTTCACCTTCCTCCATAGCATCATCGTCATCAATCTCTTCATTAGTATTCACTTCATCCTTCTCAATATCATCTTCAGTGCAAGAACTACTACCAGTCGATGATGTTGTTGTAGTCTCTTCTTCTACTTCTCCTTCTTCCAGAGGAGAAATATGCATTTTTATTTCTTCAATTATTATTTGCTTTCCCTTCGAAGGGGAAACTATCTTGTCTACCATTTGTTGGCCTTCCTATTGGCCTTATGAAATCGGAAGAATCAAAGAAACAATTCCTTCTTCATGTGCGGAGGGAGGAGTTTGAGAGCTTGTTCGTGATCTAGTCATTGGAGGAGATGGACTAGGACGAACATGCTGGGGAATAGGAGACGGAGCTAAGGGAATAGTATCATCTTGAATATTATCTTCTAACTTTTGAGGAGGAGAAGATGTCTCCGTGTTATCATCAGTAACTTTATCAGGACGCTCTCGAGACACTTTCTCAAAATCCATGAGGATTTCGTAGGCAATTCATCCCTCCAAAGTGTTAGCAGTCTTCATTTTGCGAATTAGTTTGTAATGACCCTGGAAATTTTATGCTTATCTTTCCCTAAGTAGTTGTTTTTGGGGTAATTAGCGCTATACTCGATTGCTTGTGAAATTCGCATCAATCACTTTAAATTGTATCTGCATGACTCAAAACTTGTAGATTAGTTAGCGTTATGTTACTCTGAAATCTGGGATCCATCGCTAAATCCAGTTGTTCTGGGGAATTTTCAAAAGTTCTGGATCGGACCTGGACCACGCGTCGGAAGTCCGATTGTGATGATCTTAGGCTGTTGCGGTCACCATGTTGGGCTTAACCATCACCTCAAAAATCAAGTCCATGTGATGTTCTGGGTCGATTTGATTGAGTTCGGAGTGAAAAGTGTGAGAACGGTTGGAAATTTATTAAGCTTTTATGAAATCTGAGTCGTGTCGCTTGCGCGATGATTTTAAGTAATCTGACCGTTGGATTCTGACCCAATTTCACCCTCTGATCAGGGATGGTGGCCCAGGCATGTCCTTGTGCTTGTCGACCTGATCGAGATTCCGTGACCGTTGAATTGAGTGTGGTCCGCCACGGCTGATCTGAAGAGCCGGTTGGTACGAAAACTCAGCTTGACCTAGATCCATGGTTAAGGAGCTTAAGTCCGACCTTTCGTGGTTATAGGCCCACCAGAAGTGCTTCGTTGGATCGCGAGAGTCAGGTTTTGGTTATACCCTAAGTATACCTTGGCCCTGGGGTTATTTTCATTAATTTGAGGCCTATTTATAGTCCTTAAACCCTAACTCTCTTTTCCATACGAATTTCTCTAACCCTAGCTTGGAGAGAGAGTGGAAAAGAGAGATAGTGAGAGAGAAGTTGGTGAATCATCTTGGATTCTTTCCTGTTCTTCTACATCCTTTTACCTTCACTTTGAATCATTATTCTGACGATTCTGAGTTCATCTTTGGGTAAGTTAACCTAACCCTAATCTGTGTTAGAGCTTAGATTAGTCTTGGTATTGTTGTATCTCATTTCTATCCTTGTTTTAGGGTAATCTGTCGTCGTTGATGAAAACATCTCGTCTGAAATCAGTTCGGTGTTCTTTTCTGGCTTAAGGTGCGGACTTTAAGTGTATAGGTTATGGTTTTCAAGGCTTTCAATCCCAATTAATGATTTATTCTTGTTATGGATGAGATTTCACATGCCAAATGTTGTGTTTATGTTGCGTTCCTAATATGCATGTGTTATATTGAGATTTGTATATTCTACGTGTATGTATAAAGTACCGTATACGTATAAAATATGCACTTGTGTTTGCCATGATTATTTGTCACGTATGTATGCTAGATGTGTGTATGACAACTCCTTGGTAAAAGGAATTGTCCAAATGTGTGCTTTTCAACATATGTCATATATGTTGTATTGTGTATTCTAAGTGTTTGTAGAAATGTATGAATGATCTAAAGTGTGATATTTCAATCTAGTTGCGGGCGTTGAGAAGTGATTCTCAACACTCCTATTGATGTGTATGATTTCCTTCATGTAAGTTACATTCCTTGTTATTTAAATTTAAGCATTACTTATGTTTGCATTCATGTTAAGTTCATATTCTTCAAATGCTTGAGTACCTCATGATTGAAGTTGTTGTTCCATTACTATTCTACATTTAATGTGAATATCTGTCGTAGTGTAATGTGTTTGGGACTATGAATAGTCCAGGAAATCGATAATCTGCCTTAAGGATTGTGGCTGAGATTGCTTTCGCCACGTAGGACGTATTAGACGAACCCGAGTCGTATTAGAGTTGTCGGCAGTGGTTTAGCCACGCGGAGTGTTTGCGCACTCTATGTCGCTCAACCTAACGTGCGCTCGTGCTAGTCGAGTTCGTCAAGTAACCGGATTGTCCGATGTATGTTCACCATGTATGGACGCTACTACTTGAATCTAGGGTACCGAACTTACCAATGAAATCCTATTAACCTTGGTACCTTGATCGGCAAAGACTCATGAGACGGACATGGTGGTATGGGACACCGTGGTCGAGCTGTTGGCCTACGCTGGGGTGACGAGCCTCCCGTAGTGACCAGTGAGCAACTGAACTCGTGATCCGATTATGGTGATATGGGACACTATATTCGTGCTGTCGGCCTACATTGATTGGTGACGAGCCCTTTGTAGTGACCTCGAGCATGCCTGGATATCGCAATGAGGTGACGATCTGAACTATGGTAATAAAGGTATGAAAGGCGTGCATTGATTGGTGACGAGCCCTTTACAACGACCTACAACCATATGACCGTATGAGATGTCTAGGATTGACGACCCTAGAATGGATCACTGTTTGGATGGTGATATGAGGAAGGTACTTTAGCTTCCCAATCCTGCTGTATGAAAAGGACTAATAACAACTTGGCAATCATATCCATGCACCACATTTGCATGTGCTTTATAGATGTGGCGCACTTTGAGGTGGTGTCATGCATAACGTAAGATGAAGACGCTGAGGGTGTACGCGTGAGGGCACGCATCATTCTACATACATCATTGCATTAACAAGAGTACTTATGACTTGTTTAATTATTCTGCTTTATCATTACTACTTGATTGAATTGATAACATGTTAACCAGTGCCTTATTGTTCCACTGAGTTGATCACTCACTCCCACGTTCTGGGGCAGTGTTCGCATCATTCTACATACATCCTTGCATTAACAAGAGTACTTATGACTTGTTTAATTATTCTGCTTTATCATTACTACTTGATTGAACTGATAACATGTTAACCAGTGCCTTATTGTTCCACTGAGTTGATCACTCACTCCCACGTTCTGGGGCAGTGTTAAACACCCACCAGACTCTGTCTTAGGTTCTGATGTTGCAGATGTTGATGTGACTTCTAAGGCAGAGCGGGAGATGGATGATGATGAGGCTGCTTTCTCTTATATGCAGTTTTTAGACGGGTTCTAACGAGCCTTGTTCTGATGCGCGGGATGCTGGGATTCTTTTGGGAAATTAAATGATGTAATTTTGATACTTGTAATTTTGATAGTAACACTTTCATCACGACCTGGTTTGTATATGTACTTCAAGGATTTACACTTGTACACATATATTTCTATAAGTCTTCCGCTTGCTTTATTCACTTATACCTAAATTATATATGTGCTTTGGCTTAATCTATTCTATGTTTTATGTACTAATACAGACAACATACATCCATCATTAAATATGTTGCATAAGTGATGTTTTGGGACTTAGGAGCTGAGTTATGCTCGACCCCCGAATTTCAGGGCGTTACATAGTTCTTCCTGTGATATCTTTCTGCAGAGATGACCTAGGAAAGGCATGCGACTTTTCTCAATCATGAGCCCAACTCCTTTTTTTTTAATTTTCATGCTTTGAGTTTTGGAGGAGGAATCCATATCAGATGGTCTATTGGTAAGCATTTGAGAACTAAATGGGACTGATGAGCCCACCATCTTGTCCAACTATATGACGAACGAAAAAAACGATTATAGCCAAGATTTACAAAAGTAGATTCAACATGGCCACCCAATAATTACTTCCAAATCGTGGCCCAATTTCATGGACTTACACCATAACTCTGCATCCTTCTTGTGACGGCTCCCCAATCTTTAAGTATTGCTTGATCGAAACCAAATTGTTGAGCGAATCAACTTGGATAATAAAGTTCCCTCCAAAATTTCGTTCAGTCTCTAAGTGGTAGACTGCAAGATCGAATCAAAAGATAGAATGCCCGCTCCCCTGATGTAAGCGATTTGGTATCCACCATATCTGTGTCTTCTATATAGCTGTGTAGACAAAACTGAAAGAAGTCAATGGTGTCGATCGCCAAAATCTTATTAATTATCCATTCATACGTCCTCTTGGTCATTGTTCTTTTCTGAAAGAACCACAAAGGAAAGTGTGAAGGATTGATGTACGCCTTTTTAGGCGCATTAAAAGTCTAAAGAAAGGAAACACCCAGCCACCCAGTAAGATAATGACAAGGGGCATAAGTATAATATGCTCCGACAACAGGACTCTTCACATGAGTTGTTACTTCTCTAAGAGCCCTGTAAATAGAGCATAAGACTGGAGGAGCAAGAGAATATTTATCACCCTCTACCATAGCTCCAGCAACGACGAATACCGTTGGGCATATGGCGTCAGCCCATTTCGAACTCGGAAGAACAACTATGCTCAACCAATAGGCCAAGAAAGCCACAAGTTCTTCGAAAAGGCTATACTCTGGACAATCTTTCATCCTATCACGCAAATCTATCAATTCCTTAGAGTGGCAGTTGCAGAATCTGTAGAAAAATATGATGAAATTGATAAGAATATAAGAAGTATGAATATAAGAAGAGATGATTGATTTATGGTTTGGAATTACCGAAATGCTCTTGAGAAATGGGCAAGCCAATGTAGAGGAGAAATCTTATGGATATCCAGGAATTTGGACATCTCTTTGAAGAGTTCCATTGTCATTTCTGAAACTGAAATTTCTTGGCCCGGTGAAGAAAAATACACGAGTTCTTCATTTGTAGGTATGTATTCATCGAAGAACTTCCCTGTCAATGGAAGACCAGTGATTCGATGGATATCCTAAAGTGTATCACTTACTTCATCGACTGGGAGATGAAATGAGTTGGTGACAGGACACCAATATTTTAGAAAACCCTTGAGGACTAAGGTGCATTTACAGAAGTATTTTGAGGTAACTTCTATAACATTATACAGGTTGATCTTTATCAATGTCGTAGCATGCTTTTCTAGGATTGTCATCGCCCACTCTATATAATAAGCGTGAGGAGATAAGAAGCCTCTGGTTCTGAATTCATCATGTCCCCAAATTGACTCGCGATCTCTGAATCGTTGTTGGAAAGTTTCATAAAAATGAGTCAGGAACAAAGCATGGGGATCATGAGAAGGAACAAGAAACTTCATTGGACAGACTTCACCTATTCGTTGTCTTGATCCTTTGGCGGATAAAGTCCCTTCTAAGATGTGTGGCTCTTTCAATACCCAATTTGCAGTAAACATCAACTTCTCTCCATCCATTTGATTAGAGGGTTCACTGTTGATGATATACTAGTGGCAGTTGAGGTTTAACAAGATAATAACCATTCCCTCTGTAAGGCCCGTATCTTGGTACCGTACCGTTCCACCAACTCTCACGATCCTCCCCATCAAATTTCAGCAACCCGTGACCTGTAGATAGCGATTGCGTGTGACCCTAAGTCACGTATTCAAGACCTGAGTCAACTCAACCTAAAAGTTATACCCTCGTGACCGCACCGTCGCTGTGGTTGTAACACCGCATCTTACACACCAATGCGATACTCAGGCTAGGAGTAGTGGGCCCACGTATATTTTGAGGAAACACCACACATTGAGAATCCTGAGAGAGGAATCTCTACCCAACCTATTACATCACTATTCAAGTACAACCCATACCTAGCCCATCCCTCTCTTACCAACAAAGCATGGTAACCCATACCTCTCATCCAAAAGTCAACTCTCATGTCACTCCTCTTACACCACCATACCTCTCATCCCATCTCTCCTTACACACCCATCATCCTTCTTACACAATACCACTCCTCTCTCATTTCACTCCATCCCATCTCATTCTTTACCTAAATCCCTAGCAACCAAGAGAAGAAAATCCTAAGGAGAAAAGAAACCCAAGCTCAAGTCCCATTTTCCTATCCTAAAATCTCACCATTCAACCATTCAAACTTCATCATCCACCATCAAAGAGAGAGTTTAGGAGCCAAGGATCCTAAGGAGCTAAAGAAGAGGAGCAATAGGTAGGTGTTTATAGGATTAGATTGTAATTTTTATGATGGGCCAAGTGGGGCTTACTGATTAATGGTATGGATCTCATTTTGGACCTAAGGTGTGGACAATAGCTTACCAAGATACATATCTTTATTCCATGATGGGGTCATTCTCCATGGACACCACCATGATGCTTATTTTGATAGCTAACATGTAGTGGTCATTTAGACCCTTGATCTTGTGGTGGGGTTATTATCCCCACCTTGATTACATATTTGTACGCCCACATGTGGTGGGACCCATTTGATTTATGTGTTGTAATGCTTGGAGGGGAGCTCATAGTGGCGGAGCTCCTCCCCTCACACACGCGTCTCTCTCTCTATCTCTCTTTCCCTGTTGATGGCCCACCTTAATGCGTATGTAATTTACCCGCATTGTCCCATTTGTGGGGCACCCTCGCTGTCCAAACTGGGGCCCACCTTGCTGCTGGACTGGCTATCTAGCCGTCCCATCCTGCAGCCGTGTTGGACAGACTTGAATGAGAGGAAAACACAAATATCAGTTTGAATAGGGGAGGCCCAGTCACGTGGCCCCCACCTTGATGATGTGATGTATCCAGCACCGTCCAACACCGTCTAGCGTGGGGCAATGGGACCCATCTAATGTAAGACCCGTATCCTAGCCCGTACCATTCCATAGGCTTCCGCGGTCCTCCAGTCGAATTTCTACGACCTGAGATCTGTTATCGGTGTTTGCGCAGGATCCTGAGTCATATCCCATATTCTAGAGTCAGCTCGACCCGAGACTTGTATCCTTACAACCATGTCGTCGCCATGGTTCCGATGCTGCGTCTTGCGCGTCGAGACAATACCTGGGCCAGGAGATGTGGGCCCGCATTTAGTTCAAGGAAAATGCCGCACATTGCAATCCCAAGAGAATGTCCCATCAATCACATCAACTTTCAAGTACTCCATCCCATCATGTCAAGTACAACACCCATCTCCAAGCAACCCCTAAAGTCAACTCTCTCTCTCTCTCTCTCTCTCTCCACCCATCAAAGTACACTCATCCATCACCCACCATCCCTCTCTCCCATCACTTCTCTCCTGTCACCTCTCTCTCTCTCTCATTCTCTCTCTCCATTTTCAACCAACTCCAAAGGAGAGAACCGTCCATGGCTTTCATGAGAGAAGCTTTGTGTGGTCCACTCCCTACCACCCAATCCAACCCTTCAAAGCCAATCTCAATCATTAGATCGAACCCCTTGGAGCTCTAAAACCTATAGGCGGAAGGAGGAAGGAAGGAATTCGAGGTGGGTGATTTTATTATTTGATTTTATGATTTGAGGGCCCACATATGTGGGACCCATCTTGATGTATGTATTATATAGGGAGGGTCCATAGTGGCGGTGTCCCTCCCCTCCTCACCGTCTCTCTCTCTCTCTCACTCTCTCTCTCTTTCATTTTCTTGTGGTGATAATGTGAAAAGGCCAAGCTATATGTCCTAGAGGGGGGGTGAATAGGACAATGCCAAATTAAAAATTATAACAGCAGAATTAAAATGAATATGATAGTCAAAGTAAATCACAATGCAGTAAATTAAAATAACCTCAAAATTCAGATCTTGAGAGGTTGATACAAACGTTGTTCTAAGGACAACCTTACACCAAAAACAGAGTTTATGGTAGGACAACCTTATTTCTAGAAAGATCTTTGTATCAAGTCTCAAATCGAAGAGGAATACAAAAAAATAAATACAAACTGAATTGAAATAACTTGTAATTAAAAATGTATTGTTCTAGGGACAGCCATACACCATAAAAATGGCAGGGCAACCTTGCTGGAACAACTTTCAAATGAAATTGAAAATCAAGCGATAAAGGAATAGCAGAAAATAAATTCTAAGCTATTACAACATTCTCACAAAGCTTGAATTAAATAATTACAACATTCACCACCATACATACATCCCACAAAAGAATAAAAAGTTAGAAATATAAATCATTCAACCACAACACAAGGGTTTATAGTGGTTCGCCTCTGTGTTCACCAACTGTTAAACAACAGCCACACAAAATGCTACTCCACTCCTAATATCCTCACACAGGGGATATTAGCGTTCACTAAAAATAGGTTTTCCCAGGTTCACCCAAAACCCTTACAATTGTGTCTTTGTATGTGGGCTTACACAATTAAAAAACCCCACTTCTGAGTTTTCCTGGCTTTCCTCAGATAACCAATATAACAAGATTTTTCTGGCAAATCTTGAAAGAAACCAAAATAATAGAAAGGAATTTACAATATGTAAAATACCTGAATATCTCCTTCGTTGTAGCAGCCCGGTAGAACCAAATCAAAGTAGATTATTGAATGTCCAAGTTCAATGTCCAGTACTAGATTACAATGGTTCTAATTCTAATAGATTTTAAATTAAACCAA
The DNA here is from genome assembly GCF_029962835.1 of Magnolia sinica. NCBI lineage: Eukaryota > Viridiplantae > Streptophyta > Magnoliopsida > Magnoliales > Magnoliaceae > Magnolia > Magnolia sinica. Next base: position 51,485,982 of record NC_080585.1, on the reverse strand, counting down.
ATAGGGCTTGCCTTAATTGATTTTGATTCCAAAGAAAGGGAATAACAATTCCTCTTATCAAATCAGATTGGAATAGCAGAAACAAAATCAATTAAATAAAGCTAAGGAAAGAGAATATTAAATAAGCACACTTAGCTTAGATGGAGCACAGAATTATCTCTCAGAAGTTCGACGAAGATTGGCTTGAATACTTTAATTAATTCGATGATTTCTTCTAAGATTCGTGCACTATTTATAGGTGAGAAGATCGTGTCTTCGACTGGTCTAGGGAGCTCTTCGACTAGTCGAAGCAACAACAGATATTTGAAAAATCCGGCGGGATATGCTCTAACCGTTCTATGACTGGTCGAAGCTCTCCTACGACTGGTCGTAGGTTTCCTTCGACTGGTCGTAGGTTTCCTTCGACTGGTCGTAGGTCCTGAAAATCTTCGCTGGACTTCGAGTCGAAGATTTTACGACTAGTCGAAGATCAGTCGACACTGTTCCTACGACTAGTCGAACAGATTCCTGGACTAGTCGAAGGCTAACAGATTTTATCCGGAATTTGTAACAAACTCACGACTGGTCGAGGAATTTCTTAGACTGGTCGAAGCAAGTCTAGGACTAGTTGAAGAAGGCCTAGGACTAGTCGAAGAACAGACCAATCACATGTAAAATAACATTCGGTTTATGTATCCGAAATGACCTACTTCTAAGGTCAACCTATGGTCAATCAAACCTCAACCATAAAGTATGGACATTGAAACATTAGGAACAAGAGACCTTGAAATATGATCCTTGAAGTCTTGATGTAGATCAAACCTTGATGTAGCTCAATCTTGAAAGTGTACAAACTGCCTTGAACTCTTCTTGAAGTCTTGCAGCTTGAGTCTTGTCTTGTGAGCAGTTCTTTCATTCACGATTGATCCTTGTACTTGTGAGCTTTGCTTGTTGTGAGCTTAGCTTGTTCATGAATGTTGATCCTTGAAAGAGCTTCACTTAAGCAAGTTATATATAACATAACAGTGATTTTCTCATCATAAATTTGATAACAGACAGGGATATAAACTATAGCACTTACAATCTCCCCCTTTGTCAAATTAGTGACAAAACACATAATCACGATAAACAAGAGTAAAACAACTGATTACTACCTGCAAATCAATATTCAATGTTCAACATTCAACCAGTTTCATTTAACAAGATAAAACATATACTCCCCTTGACTCCCCACTCCCCCTGAGTAACATAACCAATGCTACTCCTCTCATAATCACATAAAGAACAAACCATTCTCCCCCTTTTTGTCACAATATGACAAAGGAGAACTAAATAAAGGAAGTCATGAGAGGAAACATGAGGAAGTAAGAGAGTATAGTAAAAGAGTCATAGAGATACTCAAGATAGCATCACATATATCCAGCATAAATATTACATCAAGAACAAATATCCAGCATAAAATCCAACTCAAACTCAAGCAAACAAGTGCTAAGTAATAAAGTTATTACAGACCAGAAGTCTCATAAAAACTAGTCAGAACTAGAACTTGATGACGGAGCAGGAATAGAGGGATCAAGTTGGTGCATGCCTTTGTTCAAGCGCCTAAGATATTTGCGCATGAACTTGAATTGTAAATCATGAGCAACAGACATGTTTTCCAACTTAACATTAATATCCTCAACTTTACCCTCTAATGCACTCAGACGTGCATCAACATCAGATGGTACAAAATTTGGATCATTTGCTGAGTCAGAATCCAGTTCCTCAAAAATGTATATACACCAAAATACAAGTAGGAAAAAATAATCAATTTAAAATGCACATGCCAAGATCAAATTTCATCTTTTTGAACCTTCTTTTATCAAGAGGTTTTATGAAAATATCAACACGTTGATCTTCAGTAGGAATATATTCTAGAGATATAACTTTTTCTTCTACTAATTCCCTTATATAATGAAATCTAATGTCAATATGCTTAGTACGAGAATGCTGAATAGGATTTTTTGAAATATTTATCGCACTGGAATTATCATAATGTAATAACATAGAATCCTGTTTAATTCCATAATCACTTAGCATTCGTTGCATCCAAACAAGCTATGTACATGCATTACCAGCTGCGATATACTTAGCTTCAGCTGTTGAAAGTGATATAGAATTTTGTTTCTTACTAAACCAGGAAACTAGACAATTTCCAATGTAAAAACAACCACTGGTTGATTTTCTATCATCTAGATTACCAGCCCAGTCAGCATTCGAGTACCCAGCTAATAGGACATTGGTCTCATGAGGATACCAGAGACCGAGATTAACAGTACTTGCGACATATCTAATAATTCGCTTGACAGCAATCAAGTGAGATTCTTTTGGATCAGATTGATATCTTGCGCAAATACCAACACTTAGTGAAATATCAGGTCTACTAGCAGTTAAATATAACAAACTACCAATCATACTCCGATAAAGTTTTGAGTCAACATTTTTACCATTAGAGTCTTTTGATAGTTTCAGGGTAGTACTCATAAGAGTATCGAAATTCTTGCCATTCTCAAATCCAAATCTCTTGATTAGATTCAAGGCATACTTAGATTGAGAAATGAATATTCCTTCAGGTTGTTGCTTTACTTGCAATCTAAGGAAATAAGTCAATTCCCCAACCATGCTCATTTCGAACTGTGATTTCATCAAATCTGCAAACTCAGTAGTCAAGTCAGTATAAGTTGATCCATAAATGATATCATCAACATAAATCTGTACCATTAAGATATGATCATTATGTTTTTTAACAAACAGAGTTTTATCAACAGATCCCATTTGAAAATTATGACTTAAAAGAAATTTTGTTAGTTTCTCATACCATGCCCTAGGTGCTTGTTTTAATCCATAAAGTGCCTTTTAAGCCGATATACATGATCAGTATTTTTGGAATCTTCAAATCCCATTGGCTGTTCAACATAGACTTCTTCATATAAATCGCCATTTAGAAAAGCACTTTTCACATCCATCTGATAGATTTTTATTTTTCTAAAACATGCAATGGATATAAATAGTCTGATAGATTCAAGACGTGCTACTAGTGCAAAGGTTTCATCGAAATCAATCCCTTCAATTTGAGTGTAACCTTGTACCACCAGTCTAGCCTTGTTTCTAATTATATTTCCACATTCGTCAGACTTATTTTTGAAAATCCATTTTGTTCCAATGATGTGTTTATCTTTAGGTCTTGGTACGAGATACCAAACATCATTTCTTACGAATTGGTTGAGTTCATCTTGCATCGCAACAATCTAGTTCTCATCAGCCAGAGCTTGTTTTACGTTAGATGGTTCAATTTGGGATGTAAAACATACATAATTACATATATCCTCAAGTTGTCTACGGGTGCGAACACTAGTGAGACGGTTTCTAAGAATTTGTGTGGTTGGATGATCTTTAACAGTCCTCAACTCAGAATCAATCTGATTCGATGAAGTATCGGGTTTATCAATGATTAGTACTTCATCATTATCTGAATTAAAAATTGGTGTGTTTAAGTGATCATCAATGACAACATTAATGGATTCTTGAATCACACCAGTCCTTTTGTTCAGGACCGTATAAGCTCGACTGTTTAAAGAATATCCTAGAAAAATACCTTCATCACTCTTCTTATCGAACTTTTCCAAATTTTCACGATCACGTAAAATATAGCACTTGCTGCCAAAAACTCGAAAGTATGTAACAGTAGGCTTTTTATTGAACCACAATTCGTAAGCTGTTTTATTATTATCTTTGCTAGTGTATACTCGGTTAATAATATAGCAAGCTGCGTTGACTGCTTCAGCCCAAAGATTTTTAGAGAGCTTCATGCTATTCAACATGACGTTAGCCATTTCTTGAAGCACCCTATTCTTTCTTTCAACAATTCCATTTTGTTGTGGAGTTTTGGGAGCAGAGAATTCATGTAATATTCCTTGGTCGGTACAGAACTTCTCAAAATTGCTATTCTCAAATTTAGATCCATGATCACTACGAATTTTACTGATTTGAGAAGATTTTTCAGTTTGAATCCTTTTGAGAACTTTTCTTACTTCTTCAAGGGTTTCAGATTTATCCCTTAAGAAGACTACCCAAGTGAATCTGGTAAAGTCATCAACTATTACCAGGATATACTTTTTACCACCACGACTTTCTGTTCTGGTAGGTCCTATCAGATCCATGTGGAGAAGTTCGAGTGGTCTTGATGTGGTATTTGAATTCACGTTTTTGTGTGAATTCCTTGTTTGTTTGCCTATCTGACACTCACCACATATTTTATCTAATTTTTTAAGTTTGGGTAAACCTCTTACAAGTTCTCGTTTGCTCAATTGATATAAATTTCGATAATGTACATGTCCAAGACGTTTGTGCCATAAATCCGTCTCGTTTGTATGGACCATGTAACATGTTTGATTAGATGAGCTGGATTCGCTAATAATATAGCAATTTTCAGACGTTCTACGTCCAGTTAATATTATAGAACCCTTATTATTTAGTATTTCACAGTTTTGATTAGAAAACCGAACATTATGGTTATTATCACATATTTGTGATATACTAAGCAAGTTGTGCTTTAGGCCTTCAACGTATAAAACATTTTTAAACACAAGAAGATTAAAAAGTTGAACCGTACCTTGGCCTATAATCTCGCAGTTGCTACCATCACCAAATGTGACTGAACCATCAGTCATATCTTTCAGATTGGTGAATAAAGCTTTGTCACCTGTCATATGCCTAGAGCACCCACTGTCTAGGTACCACTTTGAATGACTTGTTGCTTTGAAAGCAGTGTGAGCAACCAAGCAGGTGACTTTAGGAACCCATTTCATAACTGTTTTGGGTTTAGGAACATAGTTGGTCTTCTTTTGTGTACATTTGTAGGAATGACCTATAGAGTTAGATTTTAAGAGCTCCTTGAGTAAATCAACTATCTTTTCAGCTAGTGGATTTCGTTTCTGATTAAAGTTGACATGGCTGTTTCTAGGTTTTTGAAAAGTTTTTGAATTTTTAGAAAAATCTTGATAAGTACTTTTCCCTTTTGAGTTTGAGGACTCTCCTTTAACAAACATAGGAGGAGTATACTTTTGTTTAGGAGGAAATTTTTTATCATAGCCCAACCCGGATCGATCGCCACATTTTCTTGATCCGGATAAAAGTTTCTCTAACTTTGGATCACCTTGGGCATATTTCCATGTGTCCTTTAGACTCAGAAGAGAAGATACTTCAGTTTTAAGTTTTTCAATTTCAGATTTTAAATCAATAATTAGGGAGTTTTTGAATTCCAAATCGCATTTTGATTTTTCAAAACAATCTGAAATTTGTGATTTTTCTAAGACAAGTGAATCAAAACAATTTTTGAGTTTAGAAAACTTTTCTTTTTGAAGTTTAAGTTTGACAGCAATTTTACAACTTTCCTTATATAGGGCATTGTAAGCATCTTGAAGATCATCTTCATTTTCACATTCACTATTCAGATTTTCTTCACTTGTAGAGTCATTATCTGAAAATGTGAATTTAGCTAGAGTCATAAGAGCTTTAACCTCATTACCCGACTCAGTTTCAGAATCTTCTGATTCAGAAGAACCTTCAGAATCAGATGATTCATCCCATGTAGCCAACATACCCTTCTTCTTGGGTTTGTCCCTTTTAGGACATCTATTTGCTAAGTGCCCATATTCTAGACAGTTGTAACATTGACTATCTTTCAAAGATTTTCGAGATTTGGGTCTAAACTTCTTTTTGTCATTTGATTTTTGAAAATCAACCCTTTTCTTGCTTTTGAAAATATTGTAAAATTTTTTAGCTAAAAGAGCCATATCATCTTCTGAATCAGAATTTTCTTCTAAATTACATTTAGAAGATTTTAGTGCGATAGATTTTCCTTTAGGAGCTTTAAAGTTTAACTTGTAGGTTTGTTGTAAACCAACTAGTTCTTCTACCCTCATATTATCCGTATCACGAAGTTCCTGGATCGCAGTTACTTTAGAATTGAACCGTTCATGAAGTGAGCGTAATATTTTTGCACACACTTTACTTTCTGGGATTTTGTCGCCAAGACCCCACATTGAGTTTATAATGTCATTCAATCTAGTGTAAAAGTCCATAAACATTTCATTTTCCTCCATATGAATTTCTTCAAATCTGGTTGTGAGGAGTTGGACTTTAGATTTTTTGACAATTGTAGTACCCTCGTGTGTAATTTCTAATATATCCTAAGCTTGCTTTGCAGTATCACAGGAAATGATTCTTTTGAACTCATTCGGTGATAGTGCGCCAGTAATTGCATTTAGTGCTTTAGCATTTACACTACTCTCACTTTTCTGAAGGGTGGTCCATTGATAATATGGTGTGACTTTCATAGATTTTGAACCATCAACCCCAGTAACTTCCATGATAGGAGGATTCCATTCAGTCACTGTGGCTTGCCACACATTTTCATCCATTGATTTGAGGAAGATCCTCATTCTGGCTTTCCAATAAGCATAGTTGGAGCCATCAAAGGGTGGAGGCCTTGTGACTGAAAGGCTATCAAAATTTGACATCTTAAATAGCTTAAATCGTTAGCTCAGGAATTAAATCCAATAATTAAAAAAAAGAGCTATTAGGCTCTGATACCACTTGAAAAGGCCAAGCTATATGTCCTAGAGGGGGGGTGAATAGGACAATGCCAAATAAAAACTTATAACAGCGGAATAATAAAGAATATGATAGCCAAAGTAAATCACAATGCAGTAAATTAAAATAACCTCAAAATTCAGATCTTGAGAGGTTGATACAAACGTTGTTCTAAGGACAACCTTACACCAAAAACAGAGTTTATGGTAGGACAACCTTATTTCTAGAAAGATCTTTGTATCAAGTCTCAAATCGAAGAGGAATACAAAAATAAATACAAACTGAATTGAAATAACTTGTAATTAAAAATGTATTGTTCTAGGGACAGCCATACACCATAAAAATGGCAGGGCAACCTTGCTGGAGCAACTTTCAAATGAAATTGAAAATCAAGTGATAAAGGAATAGCAGAAAATAAATTCTAAGCTATTACAACATTCTCACAAAGCTTGAATTAAATAATTACAACATTCACCACCATACATACATCCCACAAAAGAATAAAAAGTTAGAAATATAAATCATTCAACCACAACACAAGGGTTTATAGTGGTTCGCCTCTGTGTTCACCAACTGTTAAACAACAGCCACACAAAATGCTACTCCACTCCTAATATCCTCACACAGGGGATATTAGCGTTCACTAAAAATAGGTTTTCCCAGGTTCACCCAAAACCCTTACAATTGTGTCTTTGTATGTGGGCTTACACAATTAAAAAAACCCCACTTCTGAGTTTTCCTGGCTTTCCTCAGATAACCAATATAACAAGATTTTTCTGGCAAATCTTGAAAGAAACCAAAATAATAGAAAGGAATTTACAATATGTAAAATACCTGAATATCTCCTTCGTTGTAGCAGCCCGGTAGAACCAAATCAAAGTAGATTATTGAATGTCCAAGTTCAATGTCCAGTACTCGATTACAATGGTTCTAATTCTAATAGATTTTAAATTAAACCAAATAGGGCTTGCCTTAATTGATTTTGATTCCAAAGAAAGGGAATAACAATTCCTCTTATCAAATCAGATTGGAATAGCAGAAACAAAATCAATTAAATAAAGCTAAGGAAAGAGAATATTAAATAAGCACACTTAGCTTAGATGGAGCACAGAATTATCTCTCAGAAGTTCGACGAAGATTGGCTTGAATACTTTAATTAATTCGATGATTTCTTCTGAGATTCGTGCACTATTTATAGGTGAGAAGATCGTGTCTTCGACTGGTCTAGGGTGCTCTTCGACTAGTCGAAGTAACAACAGATATTTGAAAAATCCGACGGGATATGCTCTGACCGTTCTACGACTGGTCGAAGCTCTCCTACGACTGGTCGTAGGTCACCTACGACTGGTCGTAGGTTTCCTTCGACTGGTCGTAGGTCCTGAAAATCTTCGCTGGACTTCGAGTCGAAGATTTTACGACTGGTCGAAGATCAGTCGACACTGTTCCTACGACTGGTCGAACAGATTCCTGGACTAGTCGAAGGCTAACAGATTTTATCTGGAATTTGTAACAAACTCACGACTGGTCGAGGAATTTCTTAGACTGGTCGAAGCAAGTCTAGGACTAGTCAAAGAAGGCCTAGGACTAGTCGAAGAACAGACCAATCACATGTAAAATAACATTCGGTTTATGTATCCGAAATGACCTACTTCTAAGGTCAACCTATGGTCAATCAAACCTCAACCATGAAGTATGGACATTGAAACATTAGGAACAAGAGACCTTGAAGTATGAGCCTTGAAGTCTTGATGTAGATCAAACCTTGATGTAGCTCAATCTTGAAAGTGTACAAACTGCCTTGAACTCTTCTTGAAGTCTTGCAGCTTGAGTCTTGTCTTGTGAGCAGTTCTTTCATTCACGATTGATCCTTGTACTTATGAGCTTTGCTTGTTGTGAGCTTAGCTTGTTCATGAATGTTGATCCTTGAAAGAGTGTCACTTAAACAAGTTATATATAACATAACAGTGATTTTGTCATCATAAATTTGACAACAGACAGGGATATAAACTATAGCACTTACATAATGAAGCTGTGTGACCCACCTGAATAGACCCCACTTGATCTTATGTGTTGTATCCGCACCGTCCAATCCATGGACGGTGGGAGAGGATTGGATGGTGTACCTCATGTTAGGTAATTAGTTGTTATATTGACGTGAGTAAGAGTTGTGGGTCCCATCATCCTTATAGCTGGTGTACTGACGTCACCAAGCTATGTGGGCTCCGAACATGAGGCATGGGTTATACCTAAACCGTCCGTCTATTTATCCACCTATCCAGTTGTCTGGACATGCTCACGGGACCCACCATGATTACAACGTTTTATCAATACCATCCATGTGGGATGTGGGGCCACCTTAATGTACCTGTGGTGCATCTACACCGTCCAGTTGTAAGGACGGTGGAAACCTACCTTGTTGTAATTATCCACACTGTCTGTCTATTTTGTTGGATGTGTGGCCAGCATATAGCTGCTGTACTCAGCAGTTTTGTGGCCCATCATGATATATGTGTTATATCTTCACCGTCCATGTGATGCTGGATGGTGGCGCTTGCTGCATGTGTGGCAATCCACACCATCCAGTCCAGTGGACGTAGACCCCACCTAAATGTATATATTCTATATCCACCGTCCAAATGGGTAGGACGATGGGGTCCACGTTAATGTATGTGTTTTATATGGGCCACACGTGTGGACCACTTGATGTATTTATTTTAATCCACACCGTCCAAACGGTGGGCCCTCCCAGATGTATGTGTTATATCCAAACCGTCCACCCAATGTCGAGCACTTCTTATGGCTTGAGACAAATTTTTTTTTTTTTTTAAATGAAGCAGATTCACATCTCTAGTGGGCCACATATGTGGACCCCTCCCCTGATGAATGTATTACATCCAAACCGTCCATTCCATTTGGTGAGCTCGTCTTAGGGCCTAAGATTAAAAATAACATAGATCTAACTATCCGTGGTCCACACTACAAGTAGTAGGGAGTGAGCATCTACCATTGAAACCCCCCTTTTTGGGAGTGTAGAAGTTTTAGACCAATATGAAATTTTTTTTTTCCTCTTAGATCAGGTCCATGCGACCTTATGAACAGATTGGATGGAAAATAACGTTGTGGTGGGCCTTACCTTGATGATGTGTAGTATTGTGGCCCAATTTGATGTATTTGTGGCCCGTTGATGGGCCCATTTGATGTACATGAGGCCCAGGTGGTGGGGCCCATTGTGATGTATTCGAGGCCCATGGGACGTGGCCCATTGTGGTGTATTTCTGGCCCATTTGGTAAGGCCCATTATGATGTATATGCAGCCCTAGAGTGAGGCCCAATATGATGTATTTTAGGCCCTTGTGTGAGGCCCAACATGATTTATATTTTCCCATTTGGTGAGGCCCAATGTGATGCATATGTGGCCCTTTTGACGAGGCCTGAAGTGGTGTATATGTGGCCCTTGATTGAGGCCTATGTGGTGTATATTAGGCCTCTATATGTGTAACACCCTGAAATTCGGGGGTCGAGCATAACTCAGCTCCCGAGTTTCAAAACATTACTTATGCAACATATTTAATGATGGATGTATGTTGTCTATATAAGTGCATAAAACATGGAATAGATTAAGCCAAACTGCAAACATAATTTAGGGATAAGTGAAAGACGCAAGCGGAAGACTTAAAGAAACATATGTGTACATGTACAAGTCCCTGAAATACGTATACATGCCAGGTCATACTTACAAGTGTTTATATTCAAACTACAAGTATCAAAATGAAATTATCTATTCCAAAAGAAAACCCAGAATCCCCACACATCAGGACATGGCTCACATGAACCTGCCTGAAAACTGCATAAAAGAAAATGCGGCCTCATCATCCTCGAACTCCTGCTTTGCCTCAAGGGTTGGGTCAACATCTACATCTAAGACAGAGTCTAGTTGGTGTTTAAACACCGCCCCAGAACGTGGGAGTGAGTGATCAAGTCAGTGGAACAATAAAGCAAAGGTTAACATGTTATCAATTCAATCAAGCAGTAATGATAAAGCAGAATAATCAAACATGTCCTAATTCCTCTTGTTAGTGCAAGGATGTATGTATAAATGATGCATGCCCTCGCCTTACTCCCATGGCGTCTTCATCTTACGTTACGCATGACATCCTCCCGCAGTGCCAACGACTTCCACGCACATGCAAATGCGGTGCATGAACATGATTACCAAGTTGTTATTAGTCCTTTTCATACAGCAGGATTGGGAAGCTAAGGTACCTTCCTCATATCAATTCCCAAACGGTGATCCATTCTAGGGTCATCAATCCTAGGCATCTCATACAATCATATGGTTCTAGGTCGCTGCAAAGGGCTCGTCACCAATCAATGCACGCCTATCAAACCTTTGTTACTACTCTAAGGCTCGTCGCCTTAATGCAGTATCAAGGTATGCTTGAGGTCACTACAAAGGGCTCGTCACCAATCAATGTAGGCCAACAGCACGAATATAGTGTCTCATACCACCATAATTGGCTCACGAGTCTAGTGTGCTCACTGGTCACTACGGGGAGGCTCGTCACCCTAGCGTAGGCCGACAGCTCGACTACGGTGTCCCATACCACCATGTCCGGCTCATGAGTCTTAGCGGATCAAGGTACAACGGTTAACGGGATTTCATCGGTAAGTTTAGTACCCTAGATTCAAACAATATCGTCCACACATGGTGAACATACATCGGACAATCGGGTTATTTGATGAACTCGACTAGCACAAGCGCACGTTGGGTTGAACGACACAGAGTGCGCAAACACTCCGTGTGGCCAAACCACTGCCGACAACTTTAATACGACTCGGGTTCGTCAAATCACGTCCTTCGTGGCGAAAGCAACCTCAGCCAAGAATTCAAGGCCAATTACCGATTTCTTGGACTACTTCATAGTCCCAAACACATTCCATTACAACAGATATGCATATACAATTTAGAGCAGTAATGGAACAATGATTCAAATCACACAGTATGTGAGCATTTGAAGAATATCACTTAACATGGATTTCAACATAAGTAGTGCTCGAACTTAAAGAACAAATAATGTAAATTGAATGTAAGAAATCATACACACCAAAAGGAGAGTTGAGAATCTCTTCTCAACGCCCGCAAATAGGATAATGTATTACACATTAGCCCATTCAAACATTTCTACAAACACTTAGACTACATATTCTAACATATATGACATATGTTATTGATAACATACATTTGGACAATTCCTTTTGCCAAGGAGTTGACACATATACAATTAGCACAAGTACACGACAAATAATCATGGCAAGCACATGTTCATATTTTATATGTTTACGATACTTCCTACATATACATAGAATACACAAATCTTAATATAACACATACATATCAGGAACGCAAAATAAACATAGCATTTGGCATGTGAAATGCATCCATAACAATAATAAACCATTAACTGACATTGAAAGCCTTGAAAACCATAACCTATACGAATATAGTCTGCACCTTAAACCAGAAAAAGCACACCGAACTGATTCAGACGATATGTCTTCGTCAACGGCGACTAGATAACCTAAGGTAAGAATAGAAATGAGCTACATCAACACATAGACTATTCTAAGCTCTAAAACAGATTAGGGTTAGATTAACTTACCCAAGAAAGAACTTAGAATTGCCGGAATAACGATTCAAAAGTGATGGTTTAAGGATGTAGAGTAACAGGAAAGAATCTTAAGATGATTCACCAACTTCTCTCTCACTTTCTCTCTCTTTCCCCCTCTCTTTCTTAGCTAGGGTTAGGAAATTCGTATGGAAAAGAGAGTGAGGGTTTTAAGGTCGTTATATAGGCCTAACATTGATGAAAATAGCCTCAGGGCCAAGGTATACTTAGGTTATAACCAAATCAGGCCTCTCTCGACCTAACAGAGTACTTCTGGTGGTCCTTTTTCCACGTGCGGTTGGACTTAAGCTCACTGACAATGGATCTAGGTTAGGCTGAGTTTTCGTACCGATCGGATTTACAGATCAGCCGTGGCGGACCACACTCAATTCAACAGTCACCGAAACTCGATCAGGTCCACAAGCACTATGACATGCCCAGGCCATCTTCCCTGATTCGAGGGTGAAATTGGGTCAGAATCCAACGGTCAGATTGCTTAAAATCGTCGCGCAAGCGACACGACTCAGATTTCATAAAATCATATTTAATTTCTCACCGTTCTCACACTCTTTACTCCGGACTCAATCAAATCGACCCAGGACATCATCTGGACTTGATTTTTGAGGTGTTGGTTAAGTCCAACATGGTGACCATAATTGTCTAAGATCATCGCTATCGGACTTTCGACGTGAGGTCCAGGTCCGATCCAAAGCTTCTAAAAATTCCCGAGAGCAACTGGATTTAGTGTTGAATCCCAGATTTCAGGGTAACATAGCGCTAAGATTCTACAGGTTTTGAGTCCTGCAAATCAAATTTAAAGTGATTGATGCTAATTTCACAAGCAATTGAGTTTAACACTAATTAACCCCCAATTAACTTCTAAGGAAAATAGAGGTAGTACTCGGGTCTTAGCACTAATTTTTTCGGGTCATTACAATCTACCCCCCTTAAAGAAAAATTTCGTCCTCGAAATTCGTACCTTCTCATATTCCTTAAGGATCTGAGGGTAGCTCTTTCTGACCTCAGCTTCAGTCTCCCAAGTAGCCTCTTCTTCACTATGATGCATCCATAGTACTTTTACAAGAGGGATGACCTTGCTACGCAATACCTGCTCCTTCCTGTTTAGGACACGCGTCGGTCGCAGTACATATGTGGCATCCTCGCTCAACTGCACCTGCTCCCAACTGATAATATGCGAAGGATCAGGAACGTACTTCTTCAGCATAGAAACATGAAATACATTATGCATGCCCGCAAGTGGTGTGGGCAAAGCAAGGCGGTATGCTACCGCTCCCACTCGATCCAGAATTTGAAATGGACCAATAAATCTCGGCGTGAGCTTTCCCTTCTTACCAAACCGCAGAACTCCCTTCATAGGGGAAACCTTAAGAAATACATGGTCTCCAACCTCAAACTCAAGCGGTCGCTGCCTCGTATCAGCGTAACTCTTCTGCCTGCTCTGGGCTGTCAGAAGTCGACGTCGAATAATGTCAACTTTCTCTGAAGTCGCCTGCACCAACTCCGGGCCAATCAAACTACGCTCGCCAACTTCTACCCAGTAATGCGGTGCTCTGCACGGGCGACCATACAATGCCTCATAGGGAGTCATGCCGATACTCGCCTGGAAACTGTTATTATACGTGAACTCTGCATAAGGGAGACAATCATCCCAACTGTCCTTGAAATCCAAAACACAAGCTTGCAACATGTCTTCCAGAATCTGATTCACACGTTCCGTCTGCCCGTCTGTCTGCAGATGAAACGCAGTGCTAAACTTCAATTTTACACCCATTGCTTCCTGGATACGAGTCCAGAAGATAGATGTGAATCGCGTGTCTCTATCAGACACAATCTCCAAGGGAACTCCATGCAGACGTACAATCTCCTTGATGTATAATCTAGTTAACTCGTCTGCAGAGTTTGTGACTCTGATCGGTAAGAAATGAACCGACTTCGTCAATCGGTCAACGATCACCCAAATAGAGTCATGTCCCTTCCTCCTTCTCGGTAACCCTGAAATAAAATCCATAGAGATGAAGTCCCACTTTCATTTTGCTATGGGCATGGGCTGAAGCAGCCCAGGAGGTCGGCGATGCTCTGCCTTGACCTGCTGGCACGTGAGACAACGAGATACAAACTCAGTAATGTGAACCTTCATGTTGTCCCATCAATAAGATCTTCTCATATCCTGATACATCTTCGTGCTACCTGGATGCATCGCAAGCTTAGAAGTATGGGCTGACTCGAGAACCTCCCGTCTCAAGTCAGGAATGTCTGGGACACATAGTCGGCCACGAAATCATAGGCCCCCACCTGAACTAACACTCCACTTGGAGTTCTCATCTGTACTAACCCGCTCTCTCATCTTCACCAAAAACTCATCATCTGCCTAAGCTGCAACGATCCTCTCGTCAATGAAGGGCTGTACACGAATGTGTGCGATAACCTCATACGGCTCTTCCACCGTAAGTTTCTGCTCAAAGTCTCATACAAACTCCAACATGTCCCACTCTGCTATCATTAGCGGAGCTGCAAACTCTATAGCCTTCTTGCGATTCACCGCGTCTGCCACAAGGTTCGTCTTGCTCGGATGGTAAGAAACATCGAACTTAAAGTCTTTCAATGTTTCCATCCATCGGTGTTGCCTCATATTCAAGTCACGCTGCGTAAAAATATACTTAAGGCTCTTGTGGTCGCAAAAGAGCTCAAACTCCTCTCCATAGAGGTAATGTCTCCAGAGCTTTAATGCAAAAATGACAGCTGCCAACTCCAGCTCGTGTGTAGGGTAATTTTCTTCGTGTTTCCTCAACTGTCTCGAAGCATATGCAATCACCCTGTCCTTCTGCATAAGGACATGACCCAGACCAATGCAAGAGGCGTCAGTATATATCGTATACTTAACCCCTTGCTCTGGCAATACAAGCACAGGGGCGGACATCAACTTGTCCTTCTGCTCTTAAAAAGCTATCTTCGCCCTCTCATTCCAAGCAAACTTCAAATCTTTCCGTGTCAACTGAGACAACGGTCTAGCTATCTTCGAGAAGTCTCGTATGAAGCATCGATAATAGCCTGCTAGACCCAGAAAGCTTCTCACCTCAGTAACTGAACCAGGTTGCTTCCAGTCCTAAACTGCAGCTACCTTAGCAAGATCGACAGCTATCCCTTCCTTGGACACCACATGTCCTAGGAACTTGACTTCCTCTTTCCAAAAATTACATTTCTTGAACTGCGTAAAAAGCTGATTCTTCCTGAGAGTATCCAAGACCGCTCTTAAGTGCTCCTCATGCTCTTCCCGACTCGCAGAATATATCAAAATGTCATCGATAAAGACAATGACGAATCGGAACAAGAATGGCCGAAATACCCTGTTCATCAGATCCATGAACACGGCCGGTGCGTTCGTAAGACCAAACGACATCACAAGGAACTCATAATGGCCAAAGCTAGTCCTGAAGGTGGTCTTCTGCACGTCCTCATTCTTGACGCGCAACTGGTGATACTTTGACTGCAGATCAACCTTCGAAAAGTACCATGCCCCCTTCAACTGATTAAATAAATCATCAATCCAAGGCAAAGGGTACTTATTCTTCACAGTTACCTAATTCAACCTATGATAATCAATACATAATCGCAAGGAACTATCTTTCTTCTTAACAAACAGGACAGGTGCTCCCCAAGGAGACACGTTAGGCCGAATAAAACCCAAAGTCAACAAGCCATCTATCTGCTTCCTCAATTCCTCCATTTCACTCGGAGGCATGCGATAGGTGGGCAAAGAAATGGGTGCCACACCAGGCATGAGATTGATAGTAAAATCAATCTCACGCTGAGGGGGTAATCAAGGAATCGACTCAAACACATCTTCAAACTCCCGAACTACAGGCGTACTTTCAAACGCCGATCCAGCAATACTCTCTAACAGGGAAGTATAATAACCAAGACGAAAAGGGTAACTGACATGAACTGGGAAAGTAACTGTCTCGCCCTCAGGTCCATGAATTGTCATCGACCTAGTTTCATAATCAATCTCTACTCGCATCTTCGTGAGCCAATCCATACCCATAATGACATCGTAATGGTAAAGAGGTGCGACAAAAAGGTTAACAAGAATCGATCCACTCCCTAGATCAATCAAACAATCCATACAACGCTTATTCATAGCAGAGGAGATCCCCGTAACAGTAGTGAGCGTCACTCCTTTCATAGTAATAGTGACCAAACTCAGACGCTTAACTGCCGCATATGATATAAGAGAGGTAGTGGATCTTGTATCCACCAACATAGAAACGAGAATACCTTGGATGTGAGCAGTAACCTCGAAGGATCTCGGTACTAAGTCAGCCACAGGCACTTCAGTTGAGAGCGCGTGAACTCAAGCTTGCTGCTGGCGATTCGGCGGAGGAACCATGGGCCGCTGAGGTGGCCTGAAGCTAGGTACAGAAGGTCTGAAGGATGGATGAGCTGGCACTGAACGAAGAGGTGGAGGTGATATAACCTGAGGCATCAGACGGCTAATCCTCTGTGGTGGAGTAAATCCACTATCCTGCATACGCGAAAAGCAAGTACGATCCGAATGCCCCATCTTCCCACAGTACAAACAGTGAAAATCAGCTCGCACCTGCTGAGCGGGCGGCGTTGAACGCCTCGGAGGAGAATCTGCCCGTGGCCTCTTGCCGAGAAATGGTGCACTCTGAAAATCAGGTCGTGGTCTAGGAACCATAGGTGCTCGCATACGGGACGACCTGTCCCCATCCTACTCAGCTCGCAGGGACATGCTCACCAACTCCGCATAGGAAGATATGCTAGTACAGCACATCTTCGATCGAATCTCAGGCCTCAACCCCTCAGAAAAACGTCGCATCTGCATCGGCTGATCACTCAAAATCAAAGGAGCATAGCGACCTAGCTCAGTAAACCGCTTCTCATACTCCGTCACCGACATCCCTCCCTGACGGAGGTGAAGGAACTCATCTCCTTCTCATGTCGGTATGTAACCGAAAAATACTTCTTGTGGAAGCGTGCCTCAAACGCTTGCCACGATCACTCATACCCTTCCACAACAGTGCGAAGAACACTGTCCCATCATAAACTGGCCTCCTTCTCAAACATGAAGGAGGCAAGCTCGACCTGCTCAACCTCAGAACAGTGCAGCGGTCTCAGCATATTAAAGATGCAATCAATCCAGTACTCGGCCTCCTCGGGTCTATGAGAACCCGTAAATGTGGGAGGTCGTAAGCGTTGGAATCGCTCAAATGTGCCGCTCGCACTAGCGCTTCCAGATGGGTGCATAGGTGAAGCAGGTGGAGTCGCCCCCATCGATTGAGCAAAGATGCCAGCCATGGAAGACAGAAACTACTGCTGCTACTGCTGCTGGTGCTGCTGCTACTGAATCTACTACTACTACATCAACAATATCATCTGCTCAAAACTATCAGAAGGCGGAGCAGACGAAGATGCATACAGCATCGACGCAGATGCACGGTTCTGCTCAGGAACCGAAGGCGTGACTGGAGGAGCCATAGGTGGAATCACAGGTGTCGGCCCAGCACCAGTATGAGACGGGCCCGACTGTGAATCTGTCTGGCTATCGCTTAGGGGAGAAACCCCGGCAAGCGACTCAACGAAAGAGAGACGCGCCAAAGTTTTGAACCCTTAGGAGGCATACCTTACATTCAACAGAGGATGCAACCTGTAAGATTCAACATCCACATAATCCACCCACATAGCATTCACATCACAACTTCAACGATAAACAAGATGCATTTTATTTAACAAAATTGTCGTAATATAAGAAGTGCAGCATTACATGAATCGCGACAGAGAAAGCATGTGAACTAAAACATTTAAAACTTCAAATAACAAACAACTTCCAACTACTATGCCAACAATGGCAAACAACAAAACAAAGCAAAGGATGATACAACTGCAACTACTCATCGGAATCAGGAGATAGAGGCAGGGCACCCTTATCCTATAAAAAACACAGGATAGACTTAAGAGTTCGAGTCACCTTCTTAAACTTATGTTTCACAAGGCCTCGAAGATCCATGATATCCTTACGTAGAACAGCCTGACCTTACGGGCATCCCTGACAGCCTGATCTGCACTTTGCTCTGGTGTCATAGGAGGAGAACTCTCACTCGTATCCTGTGCCTCTACCTCTTCCTCGTCCTGCTCTTCTTCTTCTTCAATCTCAGCTCCACCCTCGCCATAACTCTCTTCCTCATCGCTCTCTATCTCATCCTCACTTTCTGAGGCTTGTCGTTGATGAGGCCCAATGTCCATCTGGTTTAGGTTCGTCTCATTAATGTATCAAACATGTACCGACTTTTCTACCCCAAGCCTGAAGCCAAACTCATGTGCAAGCTTATAAATGAGTCGGCCAAAAGGGAGTGATTCGGTCCTCCTATTCGAATGAGTGATAAGGATAATCTAACGCAAGATGTACTCTGGCACACATAGCTTCTCTCCTTGCCCCACCTGATACAGAAAATCTACCATCAGGCGTGTACACTCGTTGCGGTTGCTCCACCATGGATAAACATTGAATGTACACATGTGGTGAAGCAAGCGAAAGTCGTCCGTCATGTTGGTAGCTAGAAGGCTTCTATTAGGTTGCCATTCGACCAGACAACCACACAGGAGCCGCGTGCGGCTATCCCTCTCGCGGGCACTGCTCAAATTCTTCTCACTGGCATGCACCTCACCAAGCGGCACATTCAAGAGTCGAGATATCAAAGCGACGTTGATCGTTGCCTCCCGACTGCTTCCACAAAGGATCTTGAACTGCAGAGGCTCCAGCGAAGGATCACGAATGATGGTATAAAAAGCTCAAACAGTGCTTGCATTGGTGAGATATTCACCCTCAAACAAGGGACACTAACCGGCCCCTTCCAGGCGCTCCAACAAGAGAAACTCGCCAAATAGTCACGGATCTACATAAGCCTCAAAAAGGACCCTACGGCCTTCATAGACTCCATGAGATAGCTCCGCCAACAAGGTTCTTCCAATGGGAGCTTGAGGATCAAGGTCTTGCTTGGTCTGAAACTCACGAGTGGTGGTCGTGCTCGCGGCGGCACCTCTCGGCCTCCGTGCACTGGTTGGGCGGCTAGGCCCGGCTTCATCCACGGGCACTCTCTTCTTCCCCATCAAAGAGAGAAAGGTGGAGATGAAAAATATGGCTATGACAAACTCAAAGAGGGCCATGTAAAATGAGAGAAAAGGGAAAAATGGAAAGAATGGTGAGGCTTCCACACACTTGAGATCCCAAAAAAGGATTTGAGAGCTCAAATGAGAAGAAAAGGGAGTGAAAAAAATAATGGGGATGAATTTTTGAGATGGGTTGAATGGGTGTGCACGAAAATGGAAGAAGAAGGAGATTGGGGAGGGATTTTGGTGGAGTTTTGAGAGAGACTTGAAGAAAAGGAAAGCTTAGGAGGGTATTTTATGAAGGAGAGAGGGTTTAGGAGGTGCTTTAATCAACCAACCATAGAGAAATGGGCCACACTAGGCCCCAACGGCGTCGGCCCGAGCCGGCCCGCCCAGCCTGGCCCAATAGGCGGCGAGGGCTCACCGAACCGGCAAGGTCATCGCCAGTCTCTGGACAGTCCGGCAATGACTCACCATTTGGGCGAGGTCCTCCTGGCCCCCTATGTCCAAAATGATGTGGGTCCCCCCCTGGGCCCCCGGGAATTGCCCCGATCGGGCCCTTAGTCCAATTCGATGCATATCGGGCCACTCGGGTTCAAATCTGATACAAACACAGGTTTACAGACATTTTAAGGGCTGAGATGGGAAGAAAAATCATCTAAACTCATCAATGGACAGTTTAAAAGAGATTTTGGGTCACTGTGTGTGATTAGGAGTGCGCACAGACTCGATCTCGGCGATCATTTTCAGTAAACTTTCGCTGATAGAAGCAACGGAAACACATACACAAATTTTACAATAAACTCTCACCCTCCTACACTAAGGTGGTGACAGCGTGCGGTGTGTGACCATAACCCAGGTCCGGTTTAATCCAATTCATGCTCTGATACCAACTTGTAACGCCCTAAAATTCGGGGGTCGAGCATAACTCAGCTCCCGAGTTTCAAAACATCACTTATGCAACATATTTAATGATGGATGTATGTTGTCTATATAAGTGCATAAAACATGGAATAGATTAAGCCAAACAGCAAACATAATTCAGGGATAAGTGAAAGACTCAAGTAGAAGACTTAAAGAAACATATGTGTACATGTACAAGTTCCTGAAATACGTATACATGCCAGGTCATACGTACAAGTGTTTATATTAAAATTACAAGTATCAAAATGAAATTATCTATTCCAAAAGAAAACTCTGAATCCACGCACATCAGGACATGGCTCACATGAACCCGCCTGAAAACTGCATAAAAGAAAATGCGGCCTCATCATCCTCGAACTCCTGCTTTGCCTCAAGGGTTGGGTCAACATCTACATCTAAGACAGAGTCTAGTTGGTGTTTAAACACCGCCCCAGAACGTGGGAGTGAGTGATCAAGTCAGTGGAACAATAAAGCAAAGGTTAACATGTTATCAATTCAATCAAGCAGTAATGATAAAGCAGAACAATCAAACATGTCCTAATTCCTCTTGTTAGTGCAAGGATGTATGTATAAATGATGCATGCCCTCACCTTACTCCCATGGCGTCTTCATCTTACGTTATGCATGACATCCTCCCGCAGTGCCAACGACTTCCACGCACATGCAAATGCGGTGCATGAACATGATTACCAAGTTGTTATTAGTCCTTTTCATACAGCAGGATTGGGAAGCTAAGGTACCTTCCTCATATCAATTCCCAAACGGTGATCCATTCTAGGGTCGTCAATCCTAGGAATCTCATACGATCATATGGTTCTAGGTCACTGTAAAGGGCTCGTCACCAATCAATGCACGCCTAACATATCTTTGTTACTACTCTAAGGCTCGTCACCTTAATGCGGTATCAAGGTATGCTCGAGGTCACTACAAAGGGCTCGTCACCAATCAATGTAGGCCGACAGCACAAATATAGTGTCCCATACCACCATAATCGGCTCACGAGTCTGGTGTGCTCACTGGTCACTACGGGGAGGCTCGTCACCCCAGCGTAGGCCGACAGCTCGACCACGGTGTCCCATACCACCATGTCCGGCCCATGAGTCTTAGCGGATCAAGCTACAATGGTTAACGGGATTTCATCAGTAAGTTTGGTGCCCTAGATTCAAACAATAGCGTCTATATATGGTGAACATACATCGGACAATCGGGTTACTTGACAAACTCGACTAGCACGAGTGCACGTTGGGTTGAACAACATAGAGTGCGCAAACACTCCGTGTGGCCAAACCATTGCCGACAACTCTAATACGACTCGGGTTCGTCAAATCACGTCCTTCGTGGCGAAAGCAACCACAGCCATGAATTCAAGGCTGATTTTTGATTTCCTGGACTACTTCATAGTCCCAAACACATTCCATTATAACAGATATACATATACAATTTAGAGCAATAATGGAACAATAATTCAAATCATACAGTATGTGAGCATTTGAAGAATATCACTCAACATGGATTTCAACATAAGTAGTGCTTGAACTTAAAGAACAAAGAATGTAAATTGAATGTAAGAAATCATACACACCAAAAGGAGAGTTGAGAATCTCTTCTCAACGCCTACAAATAGGATAATGTATTACACATTAGCCCATTCAAACATTTCTACAAACACTTAGACTACATATTCTAACATATATGACATATGTTGGTGATAACATACATTTGGATAATTCCTTTTGCCAAGGAGTTGACACACATACAATTAGCACAAGTACACGACAAATAATCATGGCAAGCACATGTTCATATTTTATACGTATACAATACTTCCTACGCATATATAGAATACACAAATCTCAATATAACATATACATATCAGGAACGCAAAATAAACATAGCATTTGGCATGTGAAATTGCATCCATAATAATAATAAACCATTAACTGACATTGAAAGCCTTGAAAACCATAACTTATACGAATATAGTCCGCACCTTAAACCAGAAAAAGCACACCGAACTAATTCAGACGATATGCCTTCATCAACGGCGACTAGATAACCTAAGGAAAGAATAGAAATGAGCTACATCAACACATAGACTATTCTAAGCTCTAAAACAGATTAGGGTTAGATTAACTTACCCAAGAAAGAACTTAGAATCGCCGGAATAACGATTCAAAAGTGATGGTTTAAGGATGTAGAGTAACAGGAAAGAATCTTAAGATGATTCACCAACTTCTCTCTCACTTTCTCTCTCTTTTCCCCTCTTTTTCTTAGCTAGGGTTAGGAAATTCGTATGGAAAAGAGAGTGAGGGTTTTAAGGTCTTTATATAGGCCTAACATTGATGAAAATAGCCCCAGGGCCAAGGTATACTTAGGTTATAATCAAATCAGGCCTCTCTCGACCCAACAGATCACTTCCGGTGGTCCTTTTCCACGTGTGGTCAGACTTAAGCTCACTGACAATGGATCTAGGTTAGGCTGAGTTTTCGTACCGATCGAATTTACAGATCGGCCGTGGTGGACCACACTCAATTCAATGGTCACCGAAACTCGATCAGGTCCACAAGCACAATGACATGCCTAGGCCATCTTCCCTGATCCGAGGGTGAAATTGGGTCAGAATTCAACGGTCAGATTGCTTAAAATCGTTGCGCAAGCGACACGACTCAGATTTCATAAAATAATATTTAATTTCTCACCGTTCTCACACTCTTTACTCCGGACTCAATCAAATCGACCCAGGATATCATCTGGACTTAATTTTTGAGGTGTTGGTCAAGTCCAACATGGTGACCATAATTATCTAAGATCATCACTATCGGACTTTCGACGCGCGGTCCAGGTCCAATCCAAAGCTTCTAAAAATTCCTAAGAGCAACTGGATTTAGCGTTGAATCCCAGATTTCAGGGTAACATAGCGTTAACGATTCTACAAGTTTTGAGTCCTGCAGATCAAATTTTAAGTGATTGATGCTAATTTCACAAGTAATTGAGTTTAACACTAATTAACCCCCAAATAACTTCTAAGGAAAATAGAGGTAGTACTCGGGTCTTAGCACGAATTTTTCCGGGTCATTACAGTATGGGGCCATGGGCCCACTTTATGTTTGGCTCTATGTGGGCTACTCCTTGGCAGTAATGTTGGTTAAACGTCCACATTGATGGGCAATGATGGTTAAATGTCCACATTGTGACCTTTCCTTATGTCCTTTGTTACGCCGATTATCGAGGCTAATTGTTGATGTCGATTATCGAGGCCGATTCCGATTGTTGAGGCTGATTGTTGATGCTGATTATTAAGGCCGATTTCGATTGCCAAGGATGATTATCGAGGCTGATTCTGATTATCGAGGCCAATTGACGATGCCGATATCGATACCGATTATGAGTATGTGACAACATGACATTATGATAGCTTCACCTTGGAGCCCCCCTTGTGTATATATTGGGCCCCATAGGAAGTCTACATTATTGTGCGATAGAGAGGGTAAGGAAGCCCACTTATTGCACTTAGACCCGGATATGCCCTCGGTGGGAGATATTGTGACGCTCCATCATTGTGATCACATGTAGGCGGGTACACATGGGTGGACATTGAGTGGGTGGGGCATGAGGACCTGAGCAAGCTACTAGTGATTGGCAGGCTACTGTGCACACAGTGAAGGTAGAGCTTTGTCTCACATCGGAAGCAGCATTCAACGTTGTAGTGGCTATAAGTTGAATTCTTTTCTTAACTATCGTAACGCATTTTAAATTAGTGAGCCTATCTTGATATTTGGACTAGATCCGCCCTCCTTCTGTGGACCCCCATCATTCGTATGCATTTGGTGATGGATGATAGATTAAAGAAGATGTCATTAGGCTAAGATGTTTATGGGACTCCTTGTGAAACGGAGTTATCCCCACATGATCGCTCAATACACGTAGGTTTGATGTATGGCCTAAACGAGGTTGATGGTATTCGTGGCTCTTCAGTATTTGCATATTGCATCACATCCTCACTATCTAATATTTGCCTTACTATATCGCCGCATTGCATAGCTGATTTACATTGCTTCCTCAGTATATGATATTGGCTTATGATGATTTTGCATCGCATAGCCTGGATAAGGCTGATGATATTTATGGACTTACCGACATGTTTTTGCATTACTCTGATATCGTATGATTCATGATCTTGCCAGCATTTCTGATATTTTATGATTATGGCATTGTATTAAATACTTGGCACATGCATCACACACACTTTCACCACCCTCTAAGCTTTCTATAAGCTTATGCATGATAGATGCGTGCAAGTGGCGTTAGGTTGTAACAACATTGAGCTTGGAGCATGCAGCGAACTCCTGGAGCTTTGATTTTGACATATGTATTTCCCTTTCAGCATTGTATTCAAATGTTTATATTAGTGCATATGTGATGATGATGTTGCCTTTGTGATTTGGGTAAACTTGTGGTTATGCTTGTTATGAAACAAATGTACATTGGAAAATCTTCCTTGTAGGATCCCAGGATCGGAACCTAGTGTATGGGTGCCGGGAGCCGAGAATGGGGTACTACGGAGGCTGTTGGGACCAGATTCGACAATCAGGAATTTTGTGAGCCCGGTTTCTGAGTTTGGGGCATGACAGAAGTTGGTATCAGAGCATAACTTGGGAATACCTGAAGATAACATCACATATCTGTTGATAACCATCCTTCACTGCATTATTGTTGAGAACTTAGAATGATTAGATCTCCCAGTTCGAATAACTTAGAGACTTTTGATATAACTCCCTGCCATTAAAATGGTAAGACTATATAGTATTCCAGTCTCGATTAGAGGATTAGTGAGGTCATCTTAGTGTGGATGAGGCATCTTGGAAGCGCGAGGCTGTGATTCGCGAGCATTATCTCCATTTCTTCGATGTGTGGTTGTATATGGTGGTTCTGATTATATCTATAATGATAGGATTTCCCTCCTTTGGTGATTACTGTATTGGTTGTGATGTGATTTAAATTTTGAGGATGAAATTTTTATTAGGAGGGGAGAGTTGTAAGACCCGTATCCTAGCCTGTACTATTCTGTAGGCTTTTGCGGTCCTCCGGTCGAATTTCGATGACCCGCGATCTGTTATCGGCATTTACGCGTGATCCTATGTCATATTCCTTATTCCAGATTCGTCTTAACTCGAGACTTGCGTCCTTACAACTGTGACGTCGCTGCGGTTCCGATACCGCATCTCGCGCGCCGAGGAGATACTCGGGCCAGGAGATGTGGGCCTGCCTACAATTCGAGGAAAATACCGTGCATTGCAATCCTAAGAGAATGTCCCATCAATCACATTAAATTCAAGTACTCCATCCCATTATGTCAAGTACAACACCCATCCCCATGCAACCCCTAAAGTCAACTCTCTCTCTCTCTCTCTCTCTCTCTCCACCCATCAAAGTACACCCAACCATCATTCATCATCCCTATCTCCCAGCACTTCTCTCCTATCACCTCTCTCTCTCTCTCTCATTCTCTCTCATCATTTTCAAGCAACTCTAAAGGAGAGAATCGTCTATGGCTTCCATGAGAGAAGCTTTGTGTGGCCCACTCCCTACCACCCAATCCAACCCTTCAAAGTCGATCTCAACCATTAGATCGACCCCCTTGGAGCTCTAAAGCTTATAGGCGGAAGGAGGAAGGAAGGAATTCGAGGTGGGTGATTTTATTATTTGATTTTATGATTTGAGGGCCCACATATGTGGGACCCATCTTGATGTATGTATTATATTGGGAGGGCCCATAGTAGCGGGGTCCCTCCCCTCTCTCTCTCTCTTTCATTTTCTTGTGGTGATGATGAAGCTATGTGGCCCACCCGAATGGACCCCACCTTGATCTTATGTGTTATATCCACACCGTCTAATCCATGGACGGTGGGAAATGATTGGATGGTGTACCTCACGTCAGCTAATCAGCTGCCGTATTGACGTGAGTAAGAGTTGTGGGTCCCACCATCCTTATAGCTAGTGGAATGATGTCAGCGAGCTATGTGGGCTCCGAACATGAGGCATGGGTTATACCTAAACCGTCCATCTGTTTATCCAGCCATCCAGTTGTCTGGACGTGCTCACGGGACCCACCATGATGTTATCGTTTTATCAATACCATCCACGTGGGATGTGGGGCCACCTTAATGTACGTGTGGTGCATCCACACTGTCCAGCTGCAAGGATGGTGGGAACCCACCTTATTGTAATTATCCACACCGTCTGTCCATTTTGTTAGACGTGTGGCCAACATCTAGCTGTTGTACTCAGTTGTTTTGTGGCCCATCATGATATATGTGTTATATCTTCACCATCCATGTGATGATGGATGGTGGGGCTTGCTACATGTGCGGCAATCCAAACCGTCCAGTCCACTGGACGTGGACCCCACCTAAATGTAGATATTCTATATCTACCGTCTAGATGAGCAGGATGGTGGGGTCCACCTTAATATATGTGTTTTATATGGGCCACACGTGTGGACCACTTGATGTATTTATTTTAATCAACACTGTCCAAACAGTGGGCCCTCCTAGATGTATGTGCTATATCCAAAATGTCCACCTAATGGCGAGCATGTCTTATGGCTTGTGAAAAAAAATATAAAAAAAAATGAAGCAGATTCACATCTCTTGTGGGCCACGTATGTGGACCCCTCCCCTGATGAATGTATTGCATCTAAACCGTCCATTCCATTTAGTGAGCACGTCCTAGGGCCTGAGATTAAAAATAAGACAGATCTAACTATCCGTGCTCCACACTACAAGCAGTAGGTAGTGAGCGTCTACCATTGAAACCCCCCTTTTTGGGAGTGCAGAAGTTTTAGACCAATATGAAATTTTTTTTCCTCTTAGTTCAAGTCCATGCAACCTTGTGAATAGATTGGATGAAAAATAATGTTGTGGTGGGCCCTACGTTGATGATGTGTTGTATTGCGGCCCGATTCGATGTATTTGTAGCCCGTTGATGCGGCCCATTGTGATGTATTCGAGGCCCGTGGGACGCGGCCTATTGTGGTGTATTTTCGGCCCACTTGGTAAGGCCCTAACACAGTGTATATGTGGCCCTTGAGTGAGGCCCATGAGGTGTATAGTAGGCCTCTGTATGGGGCCATAGGTCCACTTTATGTTTGGCTTTATGTGGGCCACTCCTTGGGAGCAATGTTGGTTAAATGTCCACATTGATGGACAATGATGGTTAAATGTCCACATTGTAACCTTTCCTTAGGTCCTTTGTTAGGCCGATTATTAAGGCCGATTGTTGATGCCAATTATCGAGGTTGATTCTAATTGTCGAGGCCGATTGTTAATGCTGATTATCGAGGCTGATTGACGATGTCATTTATCGATGCCGATTATTGGTGTCGGTTATTAAAATGGCCAAGCTATATGTCCTAGAGGGGGGGGGGGTGAATAGGACAATGCCAAATTTAAACAATAACAACAGAATATAAATGAATAAAAGATAGCACTATTAATAAATCACTATATTGGAATGTAAAGCAACTCAAAAAGAGAGATTGATATCAATGTTGTTCTAAGGACAACCTTACACCATAAAAACCAAAGGTTTATGGCACGACAACCTTATTTCTAGAACAAATTGAATATCAAAAATTCAAACAAAAAGGAAACAAATGAAATAGTAAGAAATAAATTCTAAACTATTAGAACATTCCCCACAATGCTTGAAATGTAAATATTACAACATTCACATTCACATATACATCCCACAAATCTGAATGAACAAAGATAGAAAATATAAATCACACATCCATAAAACACAAAGAGTTATAGTGGTTCGCCTGTGTACACCAACTGTTAAAAAATAGCCACATAGATTGCTACTCCACTCCTAATATCCTCACACAGGGGATATTAGCGTTTACTATTAAAATAGGTTTTCACAGGTTCACCTAAAACCTTCATAATTGTGTCTTTTTAGAAAAGGGCTTACACAATTCAAAAATCCTCACTTCTGAGTTTTCTGGCTCTCCTCAGATAACCAACACAATGAGATTTTTCTGGCTTAATCTCAAATAAAACCAAAATGGAAATTTACATAAATGTAAAATACTTGGATTTCTCCTTTTGTTGCAGCCCGAAAGAACCAATCGAAGTAGAAGATCGAATGTAGAAGTTCAAAGTCCAATACTCATGTTAAAATGGTTCTAGGTTCTAATTGATTTTAAATTAAACCAGTTGGGCTAGCTATATTTGATTTTGATTCCAAGAAGAAGGAATATCACAATTCCTCTTTTCAATTAAGATTGGAATGTAGAAACAAAATCTAATTAATAAAGCTAACAAAAGAGAATATAAATTATGCACAAAGTAGCTTAAAATGAACACGAACTTATCTCAGAGTGATTCCTTGATCTTACTTGAATTGAGTTATAAAACTCTGAAATTCGTGCTCTATTTATAGTTGTAGAAACTCGGCTACAACTAGTCCTGAGGACACTACGACTGGTCATAGGAGAAACGGATTTTTGAATTTTTGAGCGCGATCGGATAAAATCGTTCTACGACTGGTCGTAGCATACCCACGACTGGTTGTAGCATACCCACGACTGGTCGTAGGACTCAAAGATTGGTTGTTGTAGTTTGAGTCTTAGAACCAGGACTGGTCGTAGGACGAGTCGACACTGTTCACACAACCAGTCGAACAGAGTCCAGGACTGGTCGTGGACGAATAGAAAATTCTGAAAAATTGTAACCAACTTAGGACTGGTCTTAGAATTTCTTGGACTGGTCGAGGCAGTGCTAGGACTAGTTGAACAAGGTTTATGACTAGTCTTAGAACAATACAATTCCATGTAAAATGATTCAATTGAATTATGTATTCAAAATGACCTACCCTAAGGGCAATCTAAGGTCAATCATATCTTGAAAGTAAGTATGAACATCAAGACTTCATATCTTCAGATGATAGATGACCTTTGAAGATTGTGAAGCTTAAGATCTTTGAACTTAATGTAGCACTGAACATGAGATCTTCTATAGCTTGAATAACAATTCATCTTATGTTGTACACTAACTTGAGTCTTGAACAAGATCACTTCTACTGTTGTAGCTTATACTTGCATTCTACTGTAGTAGCTTGTACTTGCATTTCTTGAACTAGTTTGAAGTAGTTCTTCATTCTTAACTTGAAGTAAAGTGCTTAAAGCAGTGATGCAATGTCTTGAACATTTATAACAATGAACTAAGCAAGACATAGATTGAGGTTTTGGCACCACAAAATTTGACAACCAAAGGAGCATAAAACTATAGCACTTACAGTTATCGATACCAATTATGAGTATGTGACAGCATAACATTATGATACCTTCACCTTAGAGCACCCCTTGTGTATATATTTGGCCCCATAGGACGTCTACTTTATTGTGTGATAGAGAGGGTAAGAAAGCCTACTTATTGCACTTAGACGTGGATCTACCCTCGGTAGGGGATATTGTGATGCTCCATCACTGTGATCACATGTGGGCGGACGCACGTGGGCGGACACTGAGTGGGCGGGGCATGAGGACCTGAGCGAGCTACCAATGATTATCAGGCTACTGTACTAGCAGGCTGTTGTGCACACAGTAAAGGCAGAACTTTATCCCACATCGGGAGCATCGTTCGACATTGTGGTGGCTATAAGTTGGATTCTTTCCTTAACTATCGTGATGCATTTTAAATCAGTGAGCCTATCTTGATATTTGGACTAGATCCACTATCCTTTTGTGGACCCTCATCATTCGTATGCATGTTGTGATGGATGATTGATTAATGCAGATGCCATTAGGCTGAGATGTTTATGGGACTCCTTGTGAGACGGATTTATCCCCACATGATCGCGTGATACATACTGGTTTGATGTGTGGCTTAAATGAGGTTGATGGTATTCGTGGCTCTTCAGGATTTGTATATTGCATCACATCCTCAGTATCTGATATTTGGCTTACTATGTCTCCGTATTGCATAGCTGATCTACATTGCTCCCTTAGTATATGATATTTTTCTTATTATGTTTTTGCATCACATAGCATGAATAAGGCTAATAATATTTATGGACTTACCAACATGTTTCCGCATTACTCTGATATCGTATGATTCATGATCTTGCCAGCATTTTTGATATTGTATGATTATGGCATTGTATTGAATACTTGGCACATGCATCACACACACTTTCACCACCCTCTAAGCTTTTTATAAGCTTATGCATGATAGATGTACGTAGGTAGCGTTAGGTTGCAGCAGCATTGAGCTTGGAGCGTGCAGCGGACTCCTGGAGCTTTGATTTTGACATATGTATTTCCCTTTAAGCATTGTATTCAAATGTTTATATTAGTTGATATGTGATAATGATGTTGCCTTTATGATTTGGGTAAACTTGTGGTTATGCTTGTTATGAAATAAATGTACGTTGAAAAATCCTCCTTGTAGGATCCCAGGATCGGAACTTGGTGTATGGGTGCTGGGAGCCGAGAATGGTGTACTACAGAGGCTGTCGGTGCCAGATTCAATAATTGAGAATTTTGTTAGTCCAGTTTCTGAGTTTGGGGCATGACAGAAGTTGCTATCAAAGCATAACTTGGGAATACCTGAAGATAACATCACATATCTGCTGATAACCACGATTCACTGTAATATTGTTGAGAACTTAGAATGATTAGATGCCCGAGTTCGAATAGCTTAGAGACTTTTGATATAGCTCCCTACCATTGAGATGGTGAGACTGCATAGTATTCCAATCTCGATCAGAGGATCAGTGAGGTCATCTTAGTATGGATGAGGCATTTTCAAAGTGCAAGGCTGTGATTCACGAGTATTATCCCCATTTCTTCGATGTCTAGTTGTATATGGTGATTCTGATTATATCTATAGTGATAGGATTTTCCTCCCTTGGTGAGCTCTGTATTGGTTGTGATGTGGTTTAAATTTCAAGGATGAAATTTTTTTAGGAGGGGAGAGCTATAAGACCCATATCCTAGCCCATACCATTCCGTAGGCTTCCGCGGTCCTCCAGTCTAATTTCGATGACCCGCGATCTGTTAACGACATTTGCGCGCAATCCTGAGTTGTATCCCGTATTCCAGAGTCGGCTCGACCCGAGACTTATATCCTTATGACCGTGCCATCGCCGCGATTCCGATGTCGCGTCTCTCAAGCCGAGGTAATACTCGAGCCAGGAGATGTGTGCCCGCGTTCAGTTCGAGAAAAATGCCACACATTGCAATCTCAAGAGAATGTCCCATCAATCACATCAAATTTCAAGTACTCCATCCCATCATGTCAAGTACAACACCCATCCCTAAGCAACCCCTAAAGTTAACTCTCTCTCTCTCTCTCCACCCATTAAAGTACACCCAACCATCACTCACCATCCCTCTCTCCCATCACTTCTCACCTATCACCTCTCTCTCTCATTCTCTCTCCATTTTCAAGCAACTCCAAAGGAGAGAATCGTCCATGGCTTCCATGAGATAAGATTTATGTGGCTCACTCCCTACCACCTAATCCAACTATTCAAAGCCAATCTGAACCATTAGATCGACCCCTTTGGAGCTCTAAAGCCTATAGGCGGAAGGAGGAAGGAAGGAATTCGAGGTGGGTGATTTTATTATTTGATTTTGTGATTTGAGGGCCCACATATGTGGGACTCATCTTGATGTGTGTATTATATAGGGAGGGCCCATAGTGGCAGGGTCCCACCCCTCCTCACCGTCTCTCTCTCCCTCTCTCTTGCTTTCATTTTCTTGTGGTGATGATGAAGCTGCGTGGCCCACCCGAATGGACCCCACCTTGATCTTCTGTGTTATATCCACACCGTCCAATCCATGGATGATGGGAGAGGATTGGATGGTGTACCTCACCTCAGCTAATCAGTTGCCGTATTGATGTGAGTAAGAGCTGTGGGTCCCACCATCCTTATAGCTAGTGTAATGATGTCACCGAGCTATGTGGGCTCTGAACATGAGGCATGGGTTATACCCAAACCGTCCATTTATTTATCCGGCCATCCAGTTGTCTGGACATGCTCACGGGACCCACCATGATGTCAGCATTTTATCAATACCATCCACGTGGGATGTGGGGCCACCTTAATGTACGTGTGGTGCATCCACACCGTCCAGTTGCAAGGACTGTAGGAACCCACCTTGTTGTAATTATCCACACTGTCTGTCCATTTTTTTGGACGTGTGGCCAGCATATAGCTGTTGTACTCAATAGTTTTGTGGCCCATCATGATATGTGTTATATCTTCACCGTCCATGTGATGCGGGACGGTGGGGCCAGCTGCATGTGTGGCAGTCCACACCGTCCAGTCCATTGGACATGGACCCCACCTAAATGTATATATTCTATATCCACCATCCAGATGGGCAGGACGGTGGGGTCCACCTTAATGTGTGTGTTTTATATGGGCCACATGTGTGGACCACTTGATGTATTTATTTTAATCCACACCGTCCAAACGGTGGGCCCTCCCAGATGTATGTGTTATATTTAAACCGTCCACCCAATGGCAAGCATGTCTTATGGCTTGAGACAAAAAAATAAAAAAATGAAGCAGATTCACATCTTTGGTGGGCCACGTACGTGGACCCCTCCCCTGATGAATGTATTACATCTAAACTGTCTATTCCATTTGGTGAGCTTGTCCTAGGGCCTGAGATTAAAAATAAAACAGATCTAACTATCAGTGGTCCACACTATAAGCAGTAGGGAGTGAGAGTCTACCATTGAAACCCCCCTTTTTGGGAGTGCAGAAGTTTTGGACCAATCTGAAATTTATTTTTTCCTCTTAGTTCTGGTCCATGCGACCTTATGAACAGATTGTATGGAAAATAACATTGTGGTGGGCCCTACCTTGATGATGTGTTGTATTGTGGCCCGATTTGATGTATTTGTGGCTCGTTAATGTGGCCCATTTGATGTACAAGAGGCCCAGGTGGTGCGGCTCATTGTGATGTATTCGAGGCCCGTGGGACATGGACCATTGTGGTGTATTTCCGGACCATTTGGTAAGGCCCATTGTGATGTATATGTGGCCCCTGGAGTGAGGCCCAATATGATGTATTTGTGGCCCTTGTGTGAGGCCCAACATGATGTATATTCACCCATTTAGTGAGGCCCAATTTGATGCATATGCGGCCCTTTTGACGAGGCCCGACGTGGTGTATATGTGGCCCTTGAGTGAGGCCCATGGGCCCACTTTATGTTTGGCTCTATGTGGGCCACTCCTTGGGAGCAATGTTGGTTAAACATCCACATTGATGGGCAATGATGGTTAAATGTCCACATTGTGACATTTCCTTAGGTCCTTTGTTAGGTCAATTATTAAGGCTGATTATCGAGGCTGATTGTTGACGCTGATTATCGAGGCCGATTCCGATTGTCGAGGCCGATTATCGAGGCCGAGGCCGATTGTTGAGGCTGATTGTCGAGGCTGATTCCGATTATCGAGGCTGATTGATATGCCGATTATCGAGGATGATTATCAAGACTGATAATTGATGCCGATTATTAGTGTCAGTTATTAATACCAATTATGAGTATGTGACAGCATAGTATTATGATACCTTCACCTTGGAGCCCCCTTATGTATATATTGGGCCCCATAAGAAGTCTACTTTATTGCATGATAGAGAGGGTAAGGAAGCCCACTTATTGCACTTAGACACGGATCTGCCCTTGGTGGGGGATATTGTGACGCTCCATCATTGTGATCATATGTGTGCGGGCGCACATGGGCAGACACTGAGTAGGCAGGGCATGAGGACCTGAGTGAGCTATCAGTGATTGACAGGCTACTGTGCTGGCAGGCTACTGTGCACACAGTGAAGGCAGAACTTTGTCCCACATCGGAAGCATCGTTCGACGCTATGGTGGCTATAAGTTGGATTCTTTCCTTAACTATCATGATGCATTTTAAATCAGTGAGCCTATCTTGATATTTGGACTAGATCCGCCGTCCTTCTGTGGACCCCCATCATTCGTATACATGTTGTGATGGATAATTAATTAAAGCAGATGCCATTGAGCTGAGATGTTTATAAGACTCCTTGTGAGACGGAGTTATCCCCACATGATCACGCGATACACACAAGTTTGATGTATGGCCTAAACGAGATTGATGGTATTCGTGGCTCTTCAAGATTTGCATATTGCATCGCATCCTCAGTATCTAATATTTGGCTTATTATGTCTCCACAATGCATAGCTGATCTACATTGCTTCCTCAGTATATGATATTGGCTTAAAAGGTTTTTGCATCGCATAGCCTGGACATTGTTGATGATATTTATGGGCTTACCAGCATGTTTTCGCATTACTCTGATATCGTATGATTCATGATCTTGCCAGCATTTTTGATATTGTATGATTATGGCATTATATTGAATACTTGGCACATGCATCACACACACTTTCACCACCCTCTAAGCTTTCTATAAGCTTATGCATGATAGAAGTGTGCAGGTAACGTTAGGTTGCAGCAGCATTGAGCTTGGAGCGTGCAGCGGACTCCTGGAGCTTTGATTTCGACTTATGTATTTCCCTTTCAGCATTGTATTCAAATGTTTATATTAGTGGATATGTGATGATGATGTTGCCTTTGTGATTTGGGTAAACTTGTGGTTATGCTTTTTATGAAACAAATGTATGTTGGAAATCCTCCTTATAGGATCTCATGATCGGAACCTGGTGTATGTGTGCCTGGAGCCGAGAATGGGGTACTATGGAGGTTGTCGGCACCAGATTTGGCAATCGAAAATTTTGTGAACCCAATTTCTGAGTTTGGGGTGTGACATCTAATGTATGTTTTATCCACACTGTCTAGTGTGGGACGGTGGGACCCACCTAGTGTAAGTATTTTATCCTCTCCGTCCATCTGTGGTATGGTGGAACCCACCTGGATGTATGGATTTTATCTTCACCGTCCATCTGTGGAAGCTACTGGAGCGTCTTCCAGTAGTTGCAAGGCCACCGAGATGTGTATCTCGTCCACACTGTCCAACAGATAGGATGGTGGGACCCACCTGTATGTATTGTATCCACACCGTCCAGTAGATGGGACAGTGGGACCCACCTGCATGTGTTCATCCAAACCGTCCAGTAGCAAGGGCTGCCGGACCACTCAGTTGGGCCAGGCCCTCGCTGTTGGATGGCAATGGGCTAACGCCCACTGTTGAAACTTCCTTGGGCCGCTGTGATGTTTGTGGGCGGCCCAGTGGCCAGCCCACCTCCCTGGGTGGCCCACATCCAATGGGACCCACCACGTATGCATTTTATCCAGGCCATCCATTGGTTAGACACCCAGCTGGCCCACCCGATGTATGTATTTTATATCTACGCTACCCATCTGGTGGGGCCCATCTTATAGGCACATTGTGTGAGGCCCATTGTGATGTGGCCCACTTGTTGTATGTATAAGGCCCAACTATGTTGTGTGAGGCCCATTATGTTGTGATGTATGAGGCCCATTTGATATGTAAGGTCCATTGTGATGTGATGAGGACCATTGTGATGTGTAAGGCCCATGTGATGAGGCCCATTTTGATATGTGAGGCCCATTGTGATATGTGAGGTCCATTGTGATGTGTGAGGCCCACCATGATGTGTGTGTGTTGTATGCACACTATCCATTCATTTATATGGACCGCCTTATGCAGGTCCACCATGATGTATGAGTTATACGCCCAATAAGGGGCTGCCTCAAGAGGCCCACCATGATGTGTGTGTAGTACATGCACTATCCATTTAGTTCTAGAAATTTTAAGGGCCGAGGGCCCCGTTGTGATTCCGATTTCAATCCCAAATGGACCGCACCTTAAGACAATGGTGGTTAAATGTCCACTGTTGTAAACTTCCCTAGGGCCCATTGTTAAGCCCATTTCCACCCTTAACTTATTGGGCTAACCCGAACCGTTTTGTCCCCACTTATGTTAGTAATACCCATTGGGCTAAACTAAACCATTGGGCCCCCATTGGTGATGGTGCTTTCCACCATGACTTGTAGTAATTATCCAAACCTTGGAATCCACCTTGTTACGGATCGGGCCCCATAGGAAGGCCCAAATTATTACGTGATAAGAGGGGGTGAGGAAGCCCACTGTTATACATAGTTTCACGCTCTCAACTCATCTTGTTGTATAGTTATTAGACTCACCCATGAGGCCCATTCTTGATGTAAGTATGACGCCTAGGCTATCCATTGCTTAGTACATCATCACCCCTTGCCATAGATGGACGAATATGTGGTATCAAATTTTGGTATATCCACTGTTGAAGCTTATCTCGATTCGTGGGCTAGATCCACCATCCTTGCAAGGGACCCCGCCTTATGATATATGATATGCTAGTACCTTTAATAGGTTATGATAGTCTAACATGGGCCATTCCGTATAGACTTCTATATGTCTAGTGGGGCGTATCGTCAGCCCCTACTCTTGCAAGTGACATACCGGTTAAGGCTAATCATTGCCTGCTATATCTAATAATCATGCTAGTGTACTTAGTCTAGTAGGACACAATGAGAACATGCTTAGTATTACATCAAGATACATGCCCATACGCATCATTTGAATGCCTATTGTAAGGAATGATTGATCATAGCATATGTCATTGAGCTGAGATGTTTATGGGACTCCTTGCGAGTGAAGTTGCCCCACATGATCGTGCGATACATGCGGGTTGATGCATGACTGGATGGTATGACTCATGCATCTCGCATTTTGTGTCACATGATCACTGTATGGCCTAGCGACACCAGGGCTGTGACCTTCACAGGCATATCATGGATGACCAGATGGGACACCAAAAATGTTTTGGACTCAGCATATGGGCACTTTGAATGTCTGTGGGTGAAAGTCCCTAAACCCCGTGGCCAGGGGATGCTCAACTGTCTAAACCGATTGGATACATAAGCGCCCAAGTACCGAATACCAGTAGGCCGTGCCTCCCACTGTGTTATGGTCAGTTGGAAGGGGGTGTGGCCTTATCTACCTGAGGGTAAGGGGTAAAGCTAAGCTAAATTTGACCAGCTCAGAAATGGGTCCGGTATTGACATGTCAGGTAGATATTGGCAAACTACTAGCCAAGCGAGTAGTGAGGTCTCTTCCACTCACCTGGTTGCGTGCAATGAGGCTGCAATCTAGTGTGGAGTGTACTAGACCCCCGTGATATCCCAGAGATATATGGTACTGATATGTGGACTTACTAAGTAGGAGTTACGTACTCAACATTTGACTCATCATTCATTCATTTACTATCTACTCGGACTGGCATATTGATCCTCAACATATGACATTTGGTTTATTATGTCCTTGTACTTGAACGATTATGGACTTGCCAGTATTTTCCACTTACTCTGATATGTATGTGCTTGGCACGTGCATTGCACACACATACACCACCCTCTAAGCTTCTAGTAAGCTTATGCACGACCGTTGCGTGCAGGTGACGTTAGGTTGCAACAACATTGTGACAGAAGCATGTGCTAGAGCTTTGGAGTTTTTGTTTCATATATGTATTTCCCTTTCAGCATTGTACTCGAATGATTTTTATTAGTGGATATGTGGTGATGATGTCTTTGTGACATGGTTATGCTCCTTTATAAAAAAAATTAAAAAACAAAAACTCAAACTAAAAATCCTCCTTGTAGGATCCCAGGATCGGAATCTGAGTGCCGGGAGCCGAGAACGGGGTACTACGGAGACTTTCGGCGCTGGATTCAGCTATCGGGAATTTTATGAGCCCGGTTTCTGAGTTTAGGGCGTGACACACTATATGAATGGATTATCAAATTTCATGATGCCTTGTTTGAGCCGGACCATTTCCCAATTGTTTTGAAGCTTCTTCTTATTGTGTTCCCTTATTTTTTCCCAGGATTCTTCAGCTTTATTCCGGCCAGGCGTTTTCTTAGATATTGATGGAGGCGGAGTATCCTCTCTTGCGAGTGTTCTTTGGCTGACAGTCTGGAGATGAGCCGTTGATTTTAACAATTCTTCCCAATCAAAATCACGACCATGGCAGGGCAGTCTTTCGATATCTCCCATTAAAATTGCTCTATGAATGGGAGAAGAGAGTGCACTGATGTGGTTAGCAAAGTCAAAAGTTGGGAGTACAAGCTCTTTAATATATGTGGGGCATTTGTAAGTGGTTTTAAATCTCTTCTTTTGTGACTGATTCGGCTGTGGAGATGGAGAAGATTCGGGTGCTTGTGAGGATGATGGATTTGGTAGTTCATGTGAGAAGGATTTGAGGTGGGGGATTCTACCAAGAAAAACGTTCTCTTTATGCGAGCCATATCAAGGCAAGAGAATGAATATTGAAGGAAAGGATTTCTTAAAGAAGTAGAGAAAAGTTTCAAAAGACTTAAGAATTCTAAGTGTCAAAAAAAGATTTCAGACTTAAGAAATTTTTTTATGAAGACTGGTTGCGCAGGTGCACGTAACGAAGGTTGGTTGGGCTAGAGCGCGCAGACAGAATGAGCTTCACGCAGACGCAGATACGTTGCGAGGGGTTTATGTGCAAATGAAAGTCATTGTGTGGGGAATCGTCAAAGGAGCATAGTTCAACAGGAATGGAAGAAATGAGGAAATGAGAGCTGAGTCCACTATTTATAGTGGAAATGGGTGTTGCGCAGAGGTTGTGTGCAAAGGCTGATAAAGAAGGAAGGATTGATGATTGATCCTACTTATTTGTTCAATAGGGAGAGAAACAACAAATAAATGATCAAGGCATCATCTATTGAGGCACAAAAAATGAAGATTTCGGAATAAATCAAAAAGAAGATTAAAATAAAGAAATAAAAAAGCAAAATAAAGAATATGAAAAAGGGGGAAATCATTTTGTTGCCCGCACCCGTGTAAAGCACATTGGTTGCGTGGGTCCGCGCAACACTAACATTGGTTGTGCCAAATTGCGCAACACTAGTTTGATCAGTATGGTCTAGATGGCCGAGATATTATGAAAAGTGGGCCCCATTGCACAAAGATCGAGGGTTCGCACGTATAGAGGCCTATAAATACCCTATTCCCCCTCTCATTTAGACACGATGACAACGACGACGGTGAAGAAGATTAGAGCTTTGAAGAAGACGAAGACTCCAAAGGTATTTTGGAGAAGAAGAAGGAAAAGAAGACAAAATGGGTTTTTTACCCATTGCGCTAGACCACGTAACACCATGTTGTTGCGCGTGGGTTATTATAAAAGTCCGAATTCTACTGAAGATTTGAATGTTTAAGTGTTTCTTCAATTCAGACTTATGTTTTGGATGAACTGAAGAAGAAGATACAAGATATTCACATCCACACAATACTTTTCTTACCGAGATGAACAAATCACAAGCTGAAATGCTGCTGGATTTCATATTCAAATCTATTTTATACTTGTATTTCATATATTCTATCTTAGAATCAAGGGATAAGAGGATGTAAATGAATTTAGAATTAATAAAGATATTATGATGATCATTCTCTTTATTCTTTCCATGTTATGATTGAATAAGATAATTCCTAAATCAAATACCTTTCGTTTCTTATCGAAACACCGCGATTACACTATGGAATGTAATTTCGACAAGACAATTGAAAGATAATTGATTTGTTTGGGTTGGTGTAAGACATTTTTTCCTATTGACATCTTCTTCTAATTATAGCTTTGATCCAACCATTATGGATCCTTCTCATGATCAGACGGTTACCATAACCGTGTTTACCCACGCTCTGCTTCTAGATTCTTCCTACGATCTAGCATTTCCTGAATCTTTGATCCTTGTTCAGCATTCGTATAACTTGACTACTGGCTAACCAATCGTTTGGTTACTTGGACTCAGTCGTGCCTCGATGATTACCTGTCGTGTGTAAGACACATGATGGTAATCTCCTGAAATTCAGTTGCACATTCTCACTGCAATCTTTCGACCGTTCACCTCATACACGTGTAATCCACATGAATCCGACCGAAACAGGATCCGGTCAAATATGGTACAAACATTTCTCCCCTCATCACAGTCTTTTCGAAGAAAAGGGTTGTGATGTTTAAGTATTGAAATTATCTACATGTGTTACCATCATAAATCATGTCAATATCAAATGGCAGATACGTCCTGTACAAACACGCGTCTTCAAAAATAGTCGTTCTGCTGTGAAAAGGCATGTTTCCTAATTACTGTCACCTCTAAATTTCTTATATTTACGAAACTTTGTTCTTACATCTCATATGATTTCTCATCTCTTTCTTCTTCTTTTTTTAAAAATTATATTCTTTGCCTTTCTCCGATCATGGCTTCTTCTTCATTTGGGCCTTCTTTCGAGCAAAAAGATATTATGGTTGTAATGGATCTTTTTTTGGACTATTGTTCGACAGATACAATCTTCAAATCTTCAGTCCATAAAGATGCTTATGGTCTAGGCCCTTCATTTTCTACAGATATTACAATTAAATCGTTTTAACCTCTAGATCCATTCTTTCCAATTTGCCCAGGAAGCAATATCCTGATTCAATCTGTAGATGTACCTGACGTGACTAATGCGTTCAAGAAACCGAGGTTGTGGCTGAAACCTCTTCCTGGATGGAAAAATTGGTTTAACAGAGTATCGGCCTAACATGAAGATTTGTGGAAAGAAATTGGGATTTTCAAGGGTATCAAGCTTTCTCTTATAGAGTATCTCTCCAATATTACTCTTCTTGTATCATTAATTTCATTTTGGAATATTTCTACCAACACTTTTATGTTCGGTTGCGGACCGATGAGCATCTCTATCAAGGAC
Source organism: Magnolia sinica (assembly GCF_029962835.1). NCBI lineage: Eukaryota > Viridiplantae > Streptophyta > Magnoliopsida > Magnoliales > Magnoliaceae > Magnolia > Magnolia sinica. The sequence continues at coordinate 51,444,843 of NC_080585.1, read as the reverse complement.
ATCTTCCATCTAACCGAAATTCCCCCTTTTGGTCTACCCTACCACGTGAAGATCAAAGTCGGGCAACACAAGAATTTCCCTAACAAGAATGTTAAAGGATATCGGTCACGCCCAAACCCGGAAATCGGGCTCATAAAATTCCCGATTGTCGAATCCAGTGCCAACAGCCTCCATAGTACCCCATTCTCGTCTCCCAACGCCCATATGCTTATATATCATTTCTCTACTCTGTGTTCCCGATTAAAATAACTCCTTGAGAAGGCAATTATAGGGGGTGTGTTGTTTTGATATAACGTTCAATCCAAGGGATATATAAGTTTCCTCTGAGCGTGAATAGTTTCTAAGTCAAACATGCTTCCTAAGAGTTACTAAAGAAGCCTATAAGTACCAAGAGAATTTAACGAAAGAATAAGGTCTCACTCCAACCTAATCAAGCCGACCAACTAAGTCTATCATTCAATTGTGTTAGCATAATCAGTGTTTTACATTCCTTATATAACTAGTTGCCTAGTCGTAATTTAGGAGTAGCGGTAATCCAATAGTTGGAATCCAAAGTCTACACTCATACGCTAGTTGATTTCATACCATCTCTAATACAAGAAATTATTTTATCACTTAGGGTCAAATGTTATCTGATTGGAATTGAGTTGCCCGAACTTGAATGTAATTGCGCTCATGCATTCACACATGACCATACCAGCTAAGAAGGTCCTGGGGTTCACGTTATTAATTTATTGAATTTCCCACACTATTAACTCCTTTAAAATCTAAGAGTATTAACCTTAGGTCCAAAACTCTAAGAGCCTATTTGGCCAGAGGTATTAAGTTGTATTAAATGGATTTCGTTGCTAATCCCACCTCCAGATGTGGAAATAACATGTTTGGGAGGGTGGGATGAAAAAAAAAAGTCAATTTCAAAGGCTTTGGAAAATAAACCTTGTGTTGGAAAGTGTGAGATGGGATTTCCAAATCCCATGATGATAAATTTTCAAGTGTAATTTGAAAGGAAATCCCGGGATTTACTTTTAATTGTATACATTCCGAATATGGTGTTAGAACCCATGGGATACACTGTAACGCCCTGAAATTCGGGGGTCGAGCATAACTCAGCTCCCGAGTTCCAAAACATCACTTATGCAACATAATTAATGAATGATGTATGTTGACTGTATTAGCACATAAACATGGGATAGATTAAGCCAAAACGCAGATATGATTCAGGGATAAGTGAATAAAGCAAGCGGAAGACTTATAGTAAAATATGTGTACAAGTGTAAGTCCCTGAATTACATATACAACCAGATCGTGTAAAAGTGTTATTTATCAAAATTTATAAGTACAAGTTACATCATTTCAGTTCCCAAAAATAGTAATCCCATAGATCCGCGCAAACACCGAGGCTCGCTAGAACCCGTCTCAACTGCATATAGGAGAAGGCGGCCTCGTCGTCATCCGGCTCCGCTCTGCCTCGGACGTCGCATCCACATCTGCAACATCGGGGCCTAAGACAGTCTGGTGGGTGTGAAACACCGCCCGAAACGTGGGAGTGAGTGATCAACTCGGTGGAACAATAAGGCACATTGGTTAACATGCTATCAGTTCAATCAAACAATAATGATAAAGCGGGACAATTAAATAAATCCTAAGTACTCTTGTTAATGCAAGTATGAATGCAATATGATGCGTGCCCTCACGCGTACACCCTCGGCGTCTTCATCTTACGTTACGCATGACATCGCCTCAAAGTGCGCCACATCTACAAAGCACATGCAAATGCGGTGCATGGATATGATTACCAAGTTGTTATTAGTCCAATTCATACAGGATTGGGAAGCTAAGATACCTTCCTCATATCATCATCCAAACAGTGATCCATACTAGGGTCGTCAATCCTAGACATCTCATACGATCATATAGTTGAGGTCGTAGCAAAGGGCTCGTCACCAATCAATGCACGCCTTTCATGCCCTTACTACCACGGATCGGCTCGTCACCTCCTTGCGGTATCCAGGTATGCTCGAGGTCACTACAAAGGGCTCGTCACCAATCAATGTAGGCCGACGGACGAATATAGTGTCCCATACCACCATAATCGGCTCACGAGTTTAGTTGCTCACCGGTCACTACGGGGAGGCTCGTCACCCCAGCGTAGGCCGACGGCTCGACCACGGTGTCCCATACCACCATGTCCGGCTCATGAGTCTTAGCGGATCGGTACCATGGTTATTAGGATTTCACTGGTAAGTTCGGTACCCTAGATTCAAGCAGTAGCGTCCATACATGGTTAACATACACCGGACAATCGGGTTAGTTGACGAACTCGACTAGCACGAGCGCACGTTGAATTGAAGCGACATAGAGTGCGCAAACACTCCGCGTGGCCAAACCACTGCCGACAACTCTAATACGACTCTGGTTCGTCTAATGCGTCTCACGTGGCGAAAGCAATCTCAACCACGACCAAAGGGTCAATTACCGATTTCATGGACTAAGGCATAGTCCCAAACATCCTACACTACGACAGATATTCATATGGAATGTAAAACAGGAATGGAACAATAACTCAAATCATGTTACATACACCTCTGAATAATATCAACTTAACATAAATGTAAGCATAGGAGATGCTTGAATTGAGATAACTTGGAATGTAAATGCGTAAGGAAATCATGCGCATCCATAGAAGTATTGAGAATCACTTCTCAACGCCCGCATTTAGTGTAATCACAGTTACACGTAGGTCATTCATGCATTTCTACAAACACTTAGCATCCATGGAACAACATACATGACGCATGTTGAAATACATGCACTTAGACAATTCCTTCTTCCAAGGAGTTGTCATACATGCATCTAGCATACATACATGATCAAAAATCATGGCAAACATAGGTGCGTATTTTATACGTATACGGTACTTTATAAATACACTTAGAATACACAAATCTCAACATAGCACATGCATATCAAGAAAGCAATGTAAACATAACATTTGACATGTGAAATCTCATCCATAACAAGAATAAATCACTAACTGGGATTGAAAGCCTTGAAAACCATAACCTATACACTTAAAGTCCGCACCTTAAGCGAAGAAAGAATAGCCGAATTGATTTAGACGAGTTGTCTTCGTCAACGGCGCAAGAATACCCTAAAATAAGGATAGAAATGAGATACAACAACACCAAGTCTAATCTAAGCTCTAACACAGGTTAGGGTTAGGTTAACTTACCCCAAAGGAACTCAGAATCGTCGGAAGAACGATTCAAAGCAAAGGTTCAAAGGTGAAGAAGAACAAGGAAGAATCAAGATGATTCACCAACCAATCTCTCTCACTAACTCTCTCTTTTCCACTCTCTCTCCAAGCTAGGGTTAGAGAAAATTCGTATGGAAATGAGAGCTAGGGTTTAAGGGCTATATATAGGCCTTAAAATGATGGAAATAACCCCAGGGTCAAGGTATACTTAGGTTATAACCAAAGTACGCCTTTCTCGATCCAACGAAGCACTTCTGGTGGGCCTATAACCACGAAAGGTCGGACTTAAGCTCACCGACCATGGATCTAGGTCAGCCTGAGTTTTCAGACCGACCGGCTCTTCAGATCACCGTGGCGGACCACACTCAATTCAACGGTCACGGAAACTCGATCAGTCCACAAGCACTAGGATATGCCCGGGCCAACCTCCTGATTCGAGGGTGAAATTGGGTCGAGAATCCAACGGTCGAATGCTTAAAATCGTCGCGCAAGCGACACGACTCAATTTCATAAAAGCTTATTAAATTCCAACCGTTCTCACACTCTTCACTCCGAACTCAATCAAATCGACCCAGAACATCAGATCGACTTGATTTTTGAGGTGAAGACCAAGCCCAACTCAGTGACCGCAACAGCCTAAGATCATCGCCATCGGACTTTCGACGCGCGGTCTAGGTCCGATCCAGATCTTCCAAAAATTCCCCAGAACAACTGGATTTAGCGATGGATCCCAGATTTCAGAGTAACGTAGCGCTCACTAATCTGCACGTTTAGAGCCATGCAGATACAATTTAAAGTGATTGATGCGAATTTCACAAGCAATCAAGTAAAGCACTAACTACCCCAAAACAACTACTTAAGGAAAGATTAGCACAAAAATTTCCAAGGTCGTTACATACACCCAATCTAGGGACACTACCTTACACATGCATTTATTGTTACTTTTACGATTTCATCCACCCTAATCTCACCTAGGTTAGAAAATTCATATGGAATGAGAGAGTGAGGGTTTAAGAGCTCGAATGAGAGAGAATGGAAAGGGTCGACAGCTGTGGTAGAGGTTTTTGAAGGGGTGGTACAAGGGTTGCACGAAAATGAGAAAAGGAGCGTTTGAAGGAGGGGTTTGAATGAAAAATCTGGGATTTTTGGAGAAAAGGAGAGCTTGGGGTGATGGTTTGTGAAGGAGAGGTAGCATAGGAGGGGTTTTAATCGATCCCACATGCATCCGTGGGCCATACAACACCCAGGACCCATCAGCCTGAGCCGGCCCACCCGGCCAGGACCGTTTAGCGGCAAGGCCTCGCCAAACCGGTGAGGTCCTTGCCGGTCGCTAGATTATCCGGTGAGGGATCTACCTTTGGATGAGGTCCTCCTGCCCCCTGGGTCCCTCTAGAGATATTCTATTGGGCCCCCGACTCCGTTTTGAGTCGTTTTGGGTCCTTTCGAGCACTTTCTGACGTAACCTCATCTTTTCTTGATTGTTGAAGGCTGAGATTGGGTAAATCATGGTCTAAACTCATCGATTGACGGTCTAGGGATGATCCGGGGTCGACTCAAGCGATCATGGATGTGTACAAACCCGATCTCGGCGATCGTTTTCGGTAACTTTTGCCAATCGGTGAAACTGGAAACCTTAAGCTTGTCTCTACATTTTCGCACCCACCTATGTCTAAATGCGTCAGTGTACGTCATGTGTCCATAACCCAGGTCCAGTTTAATCCAAATCATGCTCTGATACCATCTTGTAACGCCCTGAAAATCAGGGGTCGAGTAGAAGCTCAGCTCCCAAGTTCGAACGCATCACTTATGCAACATAGATAATGATGATTGAATGTTGTTCATATTAGTGCATTAAACATGAGTGGGATTATACCAAAACAACATATCATACTCCAGAGACAGTTAAATTTCACAAGCAGAAGACTGTGATAGATATATAAAATATATAAAGTGTTGTAAGTCTCCAGAGTGTGAACATGTTACCAGGTTAAATATATACATGTATACTCCAAAAATGGACAAAATGAATATACATGGTGCTCCAAAAGTTTAAAATAACAAGTGTAATGGCATCTAATCAGCATCCCTGTAACCCTGTCGATCAGAACATGGTCTACATAGACCCACCTGATAACTGCATATAGGAGAAACCCTCCTCATCATCATAAAAGTCTGGCTCCGCCTCATACGCATCGCCATCATCTGAAACTAAAACAGGGTCTGGTGGGCGTTTAAAATAGTCCCGTAACGTGGGAGTGAGTGATCAACTCAGTGGAACAATAAAGCAAAGGTTAACATGTTATCAATTCAGTCAAGCAGTAATGATAACGCAATATAAGCAAACATCCCTAAATACTGTGATTAATGCAAGAATGATATGAAATAATGATGCATGCCCTCGCCTGCGCTCCCTCAGCGACTTCATCTTACGATCGCGCATGAAACACTGCATCAGTGCTTGACCTGCTACGCCAAATGCACACGTAATGAGGTGTATGAGCGTGATTACCAAGTTCTTATTAGTCCTTTTCATACAGCAGGATTGGGAAGCTAAGGTACCTCCCTTATATCAATTCCCAAATAATGATCCATTCTAGGGTCGTCAATCCTAGTAAATCTCATACGATGATATAGTTCTAGGTCGCTGCAAAGGGCTCGTCACCTTATCAGTGCAGGCCTAGTGTACTCTTGTTGCTACGTAAGGGCTCATCGCTCTACGCAGTCTTAGTGTATGCTCGAGGTCACTATAAAGGGCTCGTCACCTTATCAGTGTAGGCCTACAGCTCGAATAGTGTCCCATACCACCGTATTCGGCTCACGAGTCTGGGTTGCTCACTGGTCACTACGGGGAGGCTCGTCACCCTAGCGTAGACTAACAGCTCGACCACGGTGTCCCATACCACCATGCCCGGCTCATGAGTCTTAGCGGATAGAGGTACCAAGGTTAAAGGGATTTTCACTGGTGAGTTTGGTATCTTAGATTCAAGAAGTAGCGTCCATATATGGTGAACATACGTCGGGTTAATCGGGTTACTTGACGAGCTCGATTAGTACGAGCACACGTTGAGTTGATCGACATGAAGTGCGTAAGCACTCCGTGTGGCCTAACCACTGCTGACATCCTAAGTACGGCTCGGATTCATCGATCACGTCCTATATGGCAAAACAACCTCAGCCACCTATTCAAAGCTTGTTACCGATTGCCTGGACTATTCCGTAGTCCCAAACACATTCAATTATAACAGATAATCATACGAGTTAATCAGAACAAAAATGGATCAACAATTCCAATCATACAAGCATGTGAGCATTTGATGGATTTTAACTTAAACATGAATTCACACATAAGCAGTGTCTAAGTAAAACAGACAAGGAATGTAAGTTACATGGAGGAAATCATACACATTGTTAAGATAGTTGAGAATCTCTTCTCAACGCCCATATAAAGTACAACTTATTACACACTTGTCCATTCAAACATTTCTACAAACACTTACACTACACATTCCAACATACATGACGTATGTTGGTGATAGCACATCTTAGGGCAAATCCTTTCGCCAAGGAGTTGTTACACATACAACTAGCACAAACACACGACAATTAATCATGGCAAGCACACGTTCAAATTTCATACGCATACGATACTTTCTACATATACATGGAATACACTAAACTCAATATAGTTCATATATATCAGAAACGCGATACAAACAACACATTTGGCATGTGAAATAACACCCACGTCAGTAATAAATCATTAACCAACATTAAAAGGCTTGAAAACCATAACCTATATGTTTATAGTCCGCACCTTTCGCCGGTAGACTCGTAACGAACTCAGTTTTAAAGCTAAGTCTTTGTCTACGACAGATTGGCAACCTATAGCATAAATTAGGTTAGCTATTTCATATCTTACACCATCTGAAACCCTAAAACAGATTAGGGTTAGGTTTTTTACCTAAGAACGGGATTGGTATCACCCGTATAGCGACATAGGAGTGGTGGCTAAGCACATGGAGCGTCAGGGAAAGATCCTAACATCTATCTCTCACACACTCTCTCTCTCTTCCTCACTTTCTTCTTCTCTTTTCTCTCTTCTTTCCCTTAGGGTTTGGAAAATTCGTATGGTATATGAGAGGGAGGGTTTGAGGTCCTTATATAGGCCCAGGTTTGATGGGAATGGCCCCAGGGCCAAGGTATACTTAGGTTATATCCAAATACGGATTGTTCCGGTCCAACGGAGCACTTCTGGTGGCCCCTTTTCCACGTGCGGTCGGACTTAAACTCCCTGACCATGGATTTAGGTCAGGCTGAGTTTTCGTTCCGATCGGTTTACAGATCAGCCGTGGCGGACCAATTTCAGTTCAACGGTCACAGGCACTCGATCAGGGCCACAAGTACATCGACATGTGTGGGGCATTTCTCCTAATCCGAGGGTGTATTTGGGTCAGATTCTGATGGTCTGAATCCTTATATTTGGCCTGCAAGCGACGCGACTTAGATTACTTAAATTTGAATTTTTATTTTTAAATATTTTCACGTTTCTCACACACTTTGCTCTGGGCTCAAGTTGTGCATTTTTAGACATAATCAAGACTTGATTTTAGAGGGGGTTGTCAAGTCCAGTGATGTGGTCATATCCGTATAGTTTCGGGGTAATCGGACTTTCGACGTGCGGTCCAGGTACGATATGGAGTTTCAAGGTGCTCCCGAGAGCAGCTGGGTTTTGAGATGGATACTAAGTTTTAAGATAATGTAACATTAATGATTCTACACATTTTAAGTCTTGTAGTTCATATTTAAAGTAGTTCGAGCTAATTCTATTGATTGTTCAGTTTAACACTTAACTAAATCGTGCCCTACTTACGATAGAATAAGGTCTTAGGGCAGTTCTACGCCCCTTTCTGGTACTTTTAGTTAGTATATTATTTTAATTATTTTTTTAATAGTTCTTAATCAAGTTCACTTCATCCCTACCAAATTTCATTAGATTTTGTGTTGTAGAAAAATTCTAAACATTCCAGAAGCAGCAGCTGTCCAAACTAATGATTTTTGGATAGTTGTCACAACATCTTATATTTAACTATATTATATATTTTATTATATTTTTACTAATTTTTATATGAAATTATACTTATCAAGCTTCAATTTGGATTTTCAATCACCTAAATCGGAGTTATAACGAGGGAGATATGACTTTTTAAAGTTGGATGAACATTGAAGAAATTTTCTGCCGAAAACGGACCGTCGGCCCGCTGCGGCCTTGCCAGGCCCACTCGGCGGCGAGGCCTCGCCAAACCGGTGAGCCCCTTGTCGGTCGCTGGACTCTGGAGTGATGGCTCACCCCAGGGGCGATGTCCTCCCCCCCGAGGGTGCCGGATACATGCGGGACCCACCTCGAGTCCCCCCGAATTGTGTTGTTTGGCCCCCGTGTCTGTGTGAGGCATTTTTGGGTCTAATTTGCAAACTGGAATGAATTTATTTGATGTTCAATATATGATTTTGGGGTAGGAGGCACTAATTTATCCAACTAACCTATTTATTTTGTTAGATTCCAAAAGGCTAAGGGTCAAAAACCCATTTTATCCATTTAGTTACTATTTATGGTAAGTTTTAGTTTCGGTATTGTTTTTCATCATTTATACCCTACGATTAGTGTGTACTATGAATTTTATTAGAAAAATTTGAAGGATAGGATGGTGAAAGGTGAGATTTCGAAGGAAAAGGGTTAAAAAGGGACTTTACGCTTTGGGATTGAGTTCTGGAAAGTTAATAAGGTGTTATGATCGATCCATTGCCTAAGGACATCTATTTTCAGGTTAGAAAAAAAATCCAGGGTGTTACATGGTGGGGCTTAAACAGGAAAGAAAGAGAGGACAGAGAGAGAGAGAGAGAGAATCTATTGGTGGAGGGACCCTGCTACTATGGGTCCCTCTTTGATATAACACGTATATCAAGATGGGTCTCACATGTGTGGGCCCTCAAATCATAAATCAAATAAATAAAGTCACCCACCGATCGTCTTCTTGGACTTCTTCTTCCACCAATACGTCCTAAAGCTCCATGGAATGCACTTCAACAGTCGAGATGAAGCTTGGATGGTGGACATGGGAGGTAGGAAGGTGGGACACACTAGCTTCTCCATGGAAGCCATCGACATTGGGTGCTTAGGTTACTTGGGAGGAATGAGAGAGAAATGAAAGAGAGAGAGAGAGAGAGGTTGTAAGGAGTGAGAGGGATGGGTGATGGAGTGATGGGTGATGTGTACTTTGACATGTAAGGGATGGGTTGCTTTGACTTTAGGGTTACTTTGGTAAGGGAGTGATGGGATATGTACTTGACCTTTGATGTGTACTTGATTGATGTGATTAATTAATTGATTTGACATGTTCTCTTAGTTTTTACAAAGCACGATGTTTTTTCGAACTGAACATGGGCCCACATCTCCTGGCCTAGGTATCACCTCGACGTGTAATATGCAACGTCGGAACCATGGCGACGGTGCAGTCACTAGGGTATAAGTCTAGAGTCGAGCCGACTCTGGAATACGGGATATGACTCAGGGTCATATGCAACTGCCGATTACAAATCGGGAGTTGCTGAAATTTGACCGGGAGGACCGCGGAAGCCTACGGAACAATACTGGCTAGAATACGGGCCTCACAATATATCAATTTCATGAATTCTTATCACAAACTCATGGGACCAGTCGAAGAAGTTGAGCATCCTGCTTTTCTCCTTTTCTGGATTTGTCGTCATCTTTGGTGCGTGAATGCTTAACAGGTTACGGTCAAATACGTTGCTTTGATCGAACACTTTTAAGGTCAATGAATAGCCTTGGCGCTGTTTATTCTTAGCCATTTATACAAAGGACTCTATGAAGTTAATTCGAGCAGATTGTATTCAGCTGGAGGTCCCATATGGTTCCTTCAGATGTGATTTGTTGCATATTTTCAGTCAAGTGCATCGATCAATCATTTACCTCATATGGTGACCAAATTTTACACATCCCTATAGAAGTAACTACTATTATTGAGTATATACAGGAATTCTTTGCTCTTGATCTTCATGATAAATGCCCTTCCTTCATGTCCTTTTCAGAGAAAGAAACTTATGGACCGAAATGGCTTTTCAGACATTTTGACCCTGCTGATTAACATGCGTTCGATCAACTTCATCATGCCTGGAATTGCTTTGTTATCAGTTGGGATCTAGGTTTTGGAGGCATAATAGAGAAAATGAAAGAATGCAAAAGCTGGGGTTGAACAGTACCCTCCTTCTCTGTTCGCTCAGCAGTTGGGCTTTGTTCATCATATCCCTTGTCCTCTCACTCACGTAACTAGTAACTAGCCTCCAATCGACCGTATGGTAGTCACCGACTAGGAATTCTATGTATCTCTTAAATTAGCATATCAGAAAGAAGAGGTTGCTCTCTAGATGCCAGTGTATTCAGAACATCCGGCAGTCCTAGACAACTTTGTACTCTAGTGGAAGCACCAATATGCGAAACTTGTAGGCGGTCAATGCACTAAGGAACTCTCACATTGACTCTGCCTTTGTCCGGGCTTGACAGAGTGTAAGAAAAGAGATCTTCCTGCCGTTTCCACCATTACTGTTAAAAGGACGACAAGGGTAAAGACAAGACGGATCAACACAATTTCTACATCGACGGCCGAACCCAATTATACAGATGTTTTGTAAATCTCCCAAGAACATCTCAACATCTTGGCAGCCGCTCGGCCACAACAAATGGCTCCGAGGAAGATTTCTGATTTGGGATGTATCAATCTTCCTCCAAAATCTCTCACCTTTCATTTTCAACAAACAGTTTCTTCTAGACCTCCTTCAGCTATAAAACCTCGATTGCTGCCAAGATCCAAAAAATCTTTGGATACTTCTTCGGCCGAAGCTGTAGTGGCCTTTGAAAAAATATTTTAAAGTGAAATACCAGCCTGGCTTCAGCGCAACCGATTATTCTTATGAGATGGTCGAGGGCATAAAGCGACATGAGGAGGCTCATTTCAATAAATGCTTGAACAATTGGCCTTGAGATAAAGATAGATTAAATGATCCTAACCTTTTGTTTGAAAAATATTTCAAGCCCTACAATCCTCAGCCTTCACCATTTCCTGCTGTTGTTCGGCCGTTAGCAAATATAATAAGAAATCCTGGGGCTATCAAAGGTCTATCGGTTAGACAAGCAATCCAATCTGATCTAGGTGGAAATCGTTGGCTTACATCTCTTCTTAAGCTAATATTCTTACTCACAAACTTACCTCCTTTACTTGATTTTTTTTTCAGTACCTCAGGAAGTGCCTAAGAAAATAACAATATTAGCCCAAGAATGGAGCATGCCGCCAATACCGACAATCCCATTGATTGCAATTATACCATTTAACCGAGCAAATACGATTCCAACAATTGTGATTACTCCAGTGATACTCAAAGATCCTTCTTCAGTGATTACGGCAGCAATGCCACTGGATTCAGAAACAACAGCTAGTATAGAAGATACTTCACCTGGGATAGACACTACTCTTGGTGATTCACCGTAGATTCCTCCTTTTTTATCAGACACACAACCGGTCTCTAGCTCTCCCATCTGACCCTTCACGTTGACCACAATTCTGTTATTTCCTACACTTCTTATGATGGTAGGAGAAATCCCGATTCCCGTTGATCCTGTTACGATTAAGATAACAGAAATCTCTTATCAATTGAATGAAACTGAGAGGATTGTTGCAAGAGGGAGCAACGATCGATTCTCCTGCAGGGGTAGTTGACCATGTTTCTACAGAAGTTTCATAACAACTGCTAGTCGATTCTGACCAACAGCATGAGCTTGTTCCGGCCGGTACACTAGATAGATCGGCCGAAGGGGAAGTGACTGACATAGTTCCTCCCTCACCTTCCTTGTCGGACCATTCATAAGATTGATACTTTAGCTCCCATTCTTCCTTCCTCTGTCAACGATGTCATCTCTTTCCTCCAGAAGACTATTGCTAGAGAAATATCTACAACAACATCTCCCCTCCAACATGAAAATCTTCAAAGTATTCAAATTAAGCTGCATGACCTTATTCAGAAATGATTAGCTAAAACTTTTGATGCCGAACTGATAGCCAAGATTGGCTTGTTAGTTGATTTGGCATGTATCCTGTCTCACTCGGATCCATCTCAAATGATCAGACTGTCACCTCTCCTAGAGCTACAAGAAAAGTTAGACATGTACTATCGAGTTAAGGCAACTGTTGCTGATCTAAAGGTAAAAAGATGGGTGGCTGACATTAAGAAGGCTAGGGTAAAAGAAATTACTCAGGAGCTTATAACAAAAAATTTCACTGGGAAGGCCACTGAGATGGAGATTGAAAGCTCGAAAGCTAGGATCATAACGTTAGAAGACGAGCTCACCACATTGTGGAAGTATGTGGCCAATAAACAAGCAGAACATGACAAGATTCTCAAAGAGATCTCCAAATTGGTTCCCATAGCCTGCCTTCTAGCAGAAAATGATGATCGATTGTCTCGGTTGTTGTCGAAAGAAGAGGCATCACTATGGGCTGCCAACAGAAAACTAGAAATGGCCGAAACATTCTTGCGAGATTTTTTGTCCCATCACTTGTAATTTCTTTTGTAGATGAATTGAAATTGAGATTTTTTTGGCTTAACTGCTTTGAGTAACCATTTTAGATATGTTTGCCCATGTTCTCTTCTGTTTTTGAACATTAAGCTCCAGTTGTCCATGTCATGTACAAACTAACAACATAAACTCTTCATATCACGCCATTTACAAATAGTGGCCCCACTTTTCTTGCTATTTAAGTAATATCGATCTCTCAAATTAGCCATTGATCTATTTGATTTGGATTTACGCAATGATTAATGAGAAATCTCTCCTTATTGCATGTGTTGACTCCTTTCTTTAGGAGATCCTAAAGGATGGGTTGAAGGATTTTACATTCTCTTTCTTACCATCTGATGTGAAGAGGTTTGTTACTAATGCCTCATGCTTGCTCGGCCATAATTCTTTGGCCGAATTGAACAATCAGTTAAAAGAACTTCTCCAAAAATCGAAGCAGCTGACCACTATGGCAGAATGCTACGAGAAAGGTTTTCATCATCATAGTGTAAACAAATGCCTTCTTGAGTAGCAAGAAGCAGCTATAAAAGACTCGGCCGAGATGAGCGGAAATTATGAACGAGCTTGGTATCACAAAATACGCTGTGTCCAGGCTCGTCAATTCAATCAGTTGATGCTTCGACTTTTATAGTTGTATCATTCTGGCATAACATATGAGTTACAAGACCAAGCCAATGCCTTTATGCCAAATACATGATCGATTCATTGGATTTGGAATTCATAGATGAATAGATTAACATATATTGAACTCATTCGGCAACAAGTTACATCAAACAGAGAGCGGCCGAATCCAAAGTGTATACGGTCATTACTCACATTAATCAACTACTTCATTTCTTGTCGAACTACATCAAAAAAGGAGACCGATGGGGGCGGTTGAGTGTGAAATATTGCATATTCCCCCTATTTATGCATTAGTTTTATGAACATGATAATGCTTAGTCGATCTAATTATGTATGTTTTAATGTGTGAGGTGATTTCGAGAGTTTAAGGTGAAATTAATGCTAAAAGGAAGATTTATGCTCAAAAGATTACTAAATGAAGACTTGGAAATTTGGAAGTCATTAATGAAGAATTCACATGCTAAAGATCTAAGGAAACCAAGTGAGGAATAAAGGTAACCGAAGATTTAAAGTGAAGAAAAGGAATCCTGAAATTTGGTCAGAAAAAACATATTTTGGAATTCCGAGTCTAAAACAGAAAAGTCCTAAAACAGACTTTTGGTCTCATCAAAGTTTAATTTCGGTGGGACCGAAATCGTGCATAATTGTCTGGCGAGAAATTGGGATTTTCAGCCTTAATTCGGTCTGACTAAACCTAACTTCATTAAGACCGAAGCGTAACTTTTTGCATAAGTTTGAGGTAGTTTCAAAGTCAGTCTAAGCAAAGGTTATAAATATGAGTTTTTTAGGAGTTTCTAATCACAAATTAGGGTTGGAAGAGTGGATCAAGGCGTTGGAGATCCTCATGGAGTCCTTCTTTCTTTCCCAATCTTCTTCTTCTAGTTAGTTTTTATGTTTTCTTTAAGAGATTTGGTTTCAATCATGTCTTTGGTTGGCTAATCTCTTAGCTAGAGCTAAGAGGTGAAGCTTGTAGTTTGTTTAGATGATAATCTTACTTTGATTCATGTTTATATTGAACTTCTATTAATTTATAGTTTGAATTAAGGAATATTTTCAGTTTTTAGTGGTTTATCGTGACTTCAATTACAATAGATGCTTGGAAAGCTTTTGATATCTTCTTATCTTGTTTTGTAATTGTGAGATCTATAAAATTCGTGATCCACCATTGTCTCCTAGGCATGGTCGATGGTTGAATTTCCTATGATCATCACAATGGTGCTTCATGTGGGAACTAATTCAATGGCAAGTTCAGATTATGATTTAATTGCTCTATCATCCAATTGGGTAGGATCAGACTCCAATTGCAGTTGTGTTTATTGAATCAAGTGAGGTAGCATATTAATAGCTACAAGTGGATCCTTGGCACTCCAGTTTCCTTTTATTATTGATAATTCTTTTACAATTATTCTCTCTTATTCCAGATTCTAGTTTAGATCTTAATCTCGTTCCAGTTATAGTTATTTTCAGAATACATAGAAGTTAAGTCCCCGTGGATTCGACCTCGGTCTCACCGAGTTATTACTATAGCGCAACCCTACACTCGGGGTTGTGAATAGGGGCACACCAAAGAAATAGATGAAACAGAGATGCAGACCCTTCTGGAAGAATTTGAAAGTTTGAAAATGTAGTTTAGCTAGCCTTTGTTGCTTCCGAGACTTTATCTTTCTTATGTAATAACATGGTCAATGACCGATCGCGCAATGAAATATACCTTTTGAAATTCTAACCAACACTTAATCTTTTTGCGTTTCATATCCTGAACACACGTAGGAATGGGGCAGGTGATTCCTTCATACATTCCTTAGACCTCTGCTTGATGGTATGGTTATCACTAAGCCACCTATCCACCACACTTCATTTTTACAGCGATACATCATATCAAGCAACATCAACCCTCGCCACTTCTCAATGCACTACCATAACTGCATTCAAACCTCGAGAAACATAAACGATGTCCTTCCTTTAGGTGCATTAACCTCCTTTTTGCTTCATCTTTCCCATAAATTGAAGGTTCCATCTTCTGAATGCTCATAACTCAACGATCCTTTCCACTTATCCTTGGCTGAGATTAGTCTCCCATCTTCAGTTCAAAAATCAGAAAACTTTCTTCAATACTAAACCTTATCTAGACCCACATCCTTCTCTCCTTCCCCAAAATCTGCTGACTGTATAAGGGGCCAGTTGGTATGGACAACTATGGGAGTTTCCAATTTAACCCAATGAACGGGAGATGACCTTGTGGCTATTAAGCTCCGAACATTGTTCACAACCCCCAGTGTAGGGTCGCGATGTAGTAATAACTCAGTGAGACCGAGGTAGAATCCATAGGAACTAAACTTGTACATAATCTCAAAATAACTAGAACTAGAACTAGAAAAAGATCTAAATTGAATTCTTGAATAATTGAGAGAAATTCTGAATAAAGTATCAATAATCAAAAGGAAATTAGAGCGCTAAGGATTCACTTGTAGCTATCAGGATGTTACCTTACTTGATTCATTAAACACAACTGGAATCAGAGTCCTTTCCTAGCCAATTGGAAGATGAAGCAATTAAATTAAATCTCTTAACTTTTCATTGATCTAGTCCTCAATGAAGGAGTATTGTGATTATTGAAATGGAATTCATCTTACAATCTGAAAATCGAAAAAGAAGATATTCAAAGATATCACAGCATCTATTGTAATTTGAGTCATAATAAATCATAGAAAATTGAAAATATTCCTTAAATTCAAACTAGAAATCAATGACGTTCAACATAAACAAGAATCAAAGCAAAGGAAACATTAAAATAAACTACAACTTCACATCTTAACCCTAGCGAAGAGATTAGCTAGTCATAGATAACTAAAAAATAAAAGTAAAAGTAAAAGATATACTAGAATCCATGAAGAAATTGAAGTGGAGGAACATATTTAGCTGTAACGACCTTGAAATTTTTTGTGCTAATCTTTCCTTACGTAGTTGTTTTCGGGGTAATTAGTGCTATACTTGATTGCTTGTGAAATTCGCATCAATCACTTTAAATTGTATCTGTATGGCTCTAAACTTGTAGATTAGTTAGCGCTATGTTACTCTGAAATCTGGGATCCATCGCTAAATCCAGTTGTTCTGGGGATTTTTTAGAAGATCTGGATCAGACCTAGACCGCGCGTCGAAAGTCCAATAGCGATGATCTTATGCTGTTGCGGTCACCGAGTTGGGCTTGACCATCACCTCGGAAATCAAGTTCATGTGATGTTCTGGGTCAATTTGTTTGAGCTCGAAGTGAAGAGTGTGAGAACGGTTAGAATTTATTAAGTTTTTATAAATCTGAGTCATGTCGCTTGCGTGATGATTTTAAACTATCTGACCATTGGATTCTGACCCAATTTCACCCTCTGATCAGGGTAGGTGGCCCAGGCATATCCTTGTGCTTGTGGACGTGATCGAGATTCCGTGACCATTGAATTGAGTGTGGTCCACCACAGCTGATCTAAAGAGCCGGTCGGTATGAAAACTCAGCTTGACCTAGATCCATGGTCAATGAGCTTAAGTCCGACCTTTCGTGGTTATAGGCCCACCAGAAGTGCTTCGTTGGATCGAGAAAGGCATACTTTGGTTATAACCTAAGTATACCTTGTCCCTGGGGTTATTTTCATCAATAATAGGCCTATTTATAGTCCTTAAACCCTAGCTCTCTTTTTCATACGAATTTTCTCTAACCCTAGCTTAGAAAGAGAGTGGAAAAGAGAGAGAAAGTGAGAGAGATAAGTTGGTGAATCACCTTGGATTCTTCTTTGTTCTTCTTCATCTTTGAACCATCACTTTGAATCGTTATTCTGACGGTTCTGAGTTCATTTTGGGGTAAGTTAACCTAACCCTAATCTGTGTTAGAGCTTAGATTAGTCTTGGTGTTGTTGTATCTCATTTCTATCCTTGTTTTAGGGTATTCTATTGCCGTTGACGAAGACAACTCGTCTAAATCAGTTCGGTGTTCTTTCCTTGCTTAAGGTGCGGACTTTAAGTGTATAGGTTATGGTTTTTAAGGCTTTCAACGCCAGTTAGTGATTTATTCTTGTTATGGATGAGATTTCACATGCCAAATGTTGTGTTTACGTTGCTTTCCTGATATGCATGTGCTATATTGAGATTTGTGTATTCTATGTGTATTTATAAAGTACCGTATATGTATAAAATATGCACTTATGTTTGCCATGATTATTTGTCATGTATGTATGCTAGATGCATGTATGACAACTCCTTGGTAAAAGGAATTGTCAAAATGCATGTATTTCAACATACGTCATGTATGTTGTTCCATGTATGCTAAGTGTTTGTAGAAATGCATGAATGATCTAAAGTGTAATTTATTACACTAATTGCGGGTGTTGAGAAGTGATTCTCAACACTCCTATTGATGTGCATGATTTCCTTTATGCAAGTTACATTCCATGTTATTTAAATTCAAGCATTACCTATGCTTACATTTATGTTAAGTTGAGATTCTTCAGATGCGTATGTACCATGATTTAAGTTGTTGTTCCATTACTGTTTTTCATTCCATATGAATATCTGTTGTAGTGTAAGGTGTGTGGGACTATGCATTAGTCCAGGAAATCGGTAATCGACTCTATGTTAGTGGTTGAGGTTGCTTTCGCCACGTAGGACGTATTAGACGAACCCGAGCTGTATTAGAGTTGTCGGCAGTGGTTTGGCCACGCGGAGTGTTTGCGCACTCTATGTCGCTCAACTCAACGTGCGCTCGTGCTAGTCGAGTTCGTCAAGTAACCCGATTGTCCAATGTATGTTCACCATGTATGGACGCTACTGTTTGAATCTAGGGTACCGAACTTACCAGTGAAATCCTATTAACCATGGTACCTCGATCCGCTAAGACTCATGAGCCAGACATGGTGGTATGGGACACCGTGGTCGAGCTGTCGACCTACGCTGGGGTGACGAGCCTCCCCATAGTGACCAGTGAGCAACTCAACTCGTGAGCCGATCATGGTGGTATGGGACACTATATTCGTGCTGTCGGCCTACATTGATTAGTGACGAGCCCTCTATAGTGACCTCGAGCATACCTGGATACCGCAAGGAGGTGACGAGCCGAATTGTGGTAGTAAAGGTATGAAAGGCGTGCATTGATTGGTGACGAGCCCTTTGCTACAACCTCAAACATATGATCGTATGAGATGTCTAGGATTGACGACTCTAGTATATTACTGTTTGGATGGTGATATGAGGAAGGTATCTTAGCTTCCCAATCCTGCTGTGTGAAATGGACTAATAACAACTTGGTAATCATATCCATGCACTGCATTTGCATGTGCTTTATAGATGTGGCGCACTTTGAGGCGATGTCATGTGTAACGTAAGATGAAGACGCTGAGGGTGTACGCGTGAGGGCACGCATCATATTGCATACATCCTTTCATTAACAAGAGTACTTAGAATTTATTTAATTGTCCTGCTTTATCATTACTATTTGATTGAACTGATAACATGCTAACCAGTGCCTTATTGTTCCACTGAGTTGATCACTCACTCCCACGTTCTGGGGCGGTGTTAAACACCCACCAGACTCTGTCTTAGGCTCTGATGTTGCAGATGTGGATGCGACTTCTGAGGCAGAACAGGAGCTGGATGATGATGAGGCTGCGTTCTCTTATATGCAGTTTTCAGACGGGTTCTAGTGAGCCTCGGTCTGATGCGCGGGATCTCTGGGATTATTTTTGGGAAATTAAATGATGTAACTTGATACTTACAATTTTGTTAAATAACACTTTCATACGACCTGTCTTGTATATGTACTTCAGGGATTTACACTTGTATACATATTTTTCTATAAGTCTTCCGCTTGCTTTATTCACTTATCCCTGAATCATAACTGTGTTTTGGCTTAATCTATTCCATGTTTTATGCACTAATACAGTCAACATACATCCATCATTAAATATGTTGCATAAGTGATGTTTTGGAACTCGGGAGCTGAGTTACGCTCGACCCCCGAATTTCAGGGCGTTACATTAGCGCTCCGCCTAGGCCTTCTCTCCCTTTCCAAATCCTAGAAGATGTTTTGGAACATCCTAGGGACTCCTATTTATAGTTGTGGAACTCTAACTTTCACACTAAGTTGGAAAAATTTAGAAATCGCCTTAAATTTATGTACTCTGTGCAGTTTCCAAAATAAACTTTCAGAAATTTCATTTTTTAAACTCGAAGTTTCAAAATATATTTTTTCAAGACAATTTTCAGGAATATGTTTTTTTAGGACAATTTTCAAGATTTATTTTCTTCACTTCAAATCTTCGATTCTCTTCATTCCTCACTTGGTCTCGTTGGATCTTTGGCATGTGAATTCTTCATTAATGACTTCCAAATCTCCAAATCTTCATTTAGTAATCTTTTGAGCATAAATCTTCCTTTTGGCATCAATTTCACCTTAAGCTCTCGAAATCACCTCGCACATGGAAACATGCATAATTAGATCAATTAAGCACTATCATGTTTATAAAACCAAGGTATAAATAGGGGGAAATAAGCAATATTTCACACTCAACACACCCCCTCAACCAGCATTTTCTAGTTCCGAGCAAAACATGCGTGAAGTGATCTTCAATCTTTAATGTTCAAATCACTTTCAGAAAATAATCTTTTGTGCAATCAAGTATGAATGAGTACAATCTAAAGAAGCGAGAGTGTAATTTTGAGAACCTATTACCGAATCACATGAGAAATCAATCAAAAAGTTTCTTTATCAATCATTTAAGAGCATAAGTTCATATATCAAGTTTTTCCAATGTGCTTAATGAATTCTATTTACTTTCCATAACATACTATTATTTTATAATGTTAGTCATCCCCATCACCTCAAGTTTTATTGAATAATCAAGTACTGATTCCAAACTTATCACTTTTTCCTTCTTTTTTCAGTTTTTGATTTTATATCGACGGTCCCTTTTATTTATTCATTCTTTTCAGACTTTACACTCGTTTCCAGTATTTTCATCATACATGACCTTTTTGTCAATCTCTCTATTTTTTTAACTAGTTCTTTTCATTTTTTTCAAGGTGGATAAAATTCTCTAGACTCAATTCTTAATATCTTTCAATAATATGCATATTAAAAATCAGAAATTCTAATACTATTCGTAGAAAGCAAATTGAACGTGTCTTGTGATTTAGATTATCATGATATTCAAACTTCCTCTTAATCGATTAAATGAAAGAACTTAAGTGATACTCTACTTAATTGATCAAACTCTAACAATTTTAAATTTAATCTCTTATCTTATCATCATACTCAAAGCATTCTTAATTCCATAAATTATCATTTCCCAGACATATTTTTAGCTTGAAAATTTGAAAATTTTTAAAAACTTTGCTTAAAACTAAGAAAATACTAATTAGTTTACCTAACCCACACCCCCAACCTAAAACCTACATTGTCCTCAATGTAAAAGATATGAGCATGCAATGCACATGAGACACCGAAAAGAAATGGGAAGTGATGGGAAGATAATACCTAAAGAAGGAGAATTGAAGATTTTTCAAAGTTCTTAACATGTAAATGGGTTAGCACAAAGATAAAATAAATTGAAATCAAACTATTCTAATCCTAAATCCTATTAAAACAATAAACCTAACTACACTTCCATCAGGTGAGGAGGTCAATCCTTGTTCACAAGATCAGTCAAAGGCATGGACATGGCCTCTGAATCAAACTTCTCAACAAATGGCTTGAGATAATGTCCATTCACTTTGAAAACATTGTCATTTGTTGAATTCTTTATCTTGATGACCCCATGAGGATAGACATTAGTAATAATGAAGGGATTGGTCCAACAAGATCGAAGTTTACCCGGAAAAAGATGTAACCGAGAATTGTATAGAAGGACTTTTTTACCGGCTATGAATGATTTCCGAAGGATGTTATACCTTCATCCTGTCCTTGTAAATTCTTGAGTTCTCATAAGCATTATTCTAGATTTTTTTGAGTTCATTCAATTGAATTTTGCGCAGCGAGCCAACGTTGTCCAAATTAAAGTTTAAATTTTTGATAGTCCAGTAGGCTTTATGCTCCCGCTCCACAGGTAGGTGGCAATCTTTCCCATAGGCGAGTATAAAAGGAGACATTCCAATGGGGGTCTTAAAAGTTGTACGGTAAGCCATAAGGCATCAGTCAAGCGAATTGACCAATCCTTACGATCAGGGTTAACCGTTTTTTTCAAATTTTGTTTAATTTTCCTATTGGAAATCTCGACTTTCCCACTTGTCTGTGGGTGGTATGGATTGCTCGCTTTATGAGAGATGTCATATTTCTTCATTAAGTTCTCAAATAGCCTATTACAAAAGTGTGAACCTCCGTCACTAATGATGGCCCGAGGCATTCCAAATCGGGAAAGGATATTTTCCTTTAAGAATCGAATGACCATTTCATGATCATTATTCCGGCATGGGATCTCTTCGACCCCCTTAGTGACATAGTCTACTGCTAACAAAATGTAAATTTTCTCAAAGGAGTGGGGGAATGGTCCCATTAAATTGATGCCCCAACAATCAAATGTTTCAATGATAAGAATGGGGTTTAAAAGCATCATATTTTGACGGGACAACCCACCCAATTTCTGACAACGCTCATAAGCTTTACAAAACTCATGAGTATCTTTGAATCATGGGCCAGTAAAAGTTGTACTACATAACTTTGGCCTTGGTCTTTTTAGTAGAAAAGTGGCCACCACGAGCCTGCAAATGACAAAAGGAGATGACACTTTGACGTTCATTGTATGACACACATATCCTTATAATTGGTCTAGGTAATATTTAAACAAATAAGGATCATCCCAGACAAACTTATGTACCTCGACGAAGAATTTTTTCTTATCTTGCATAGTCCAATATGTTGTTATGAAACATGTAGTAAGATAATTCGCAATGTCAGCAAACCAAGGTAATTGGGAGAGTTTAAACAATTGTTCATTAGGGAACATGTCATTTTTTGGTCTTGGCTCAAGGAAATTAGGGAGATCAAGTCTTGAGGGGTAGTCAGCCACTACGTTCTCTACTCCCTTTTTGTCTCTAATTTCTATATCGAATTCCTGGAGTAGGGGGATCCATCTTATCAGGTGAGGCTTGACTTCATTCTTAGAGAGAAGGTACTTTAACACCACATGATTAGTGTAAATGATGATCTTGGATCCAATCAAGTAGGACCTAAATTTTTCCAAAGCAAATACTATGGCTAAGAGTTCCTTCTTCATAGTAGGATAGTTCACTTAGGCAGAATTTAGAGTTCTACTCGCATAGTGAATCACATAAGACTTCTTCTCTTTCTTTGGCTTAACATCGCCCCAATAGCATAGTCAGATGCATCACACATAATCTCAAAAAGTATGCTCCAGTCGGGTGGCTGAATGATAGGAGCGGTAGTCAACATGCCCTCGAGCTTAGTGAAAGCTTCATGGCATTGTTTAGTCCACTCGTATGGTGCATCCTTTTAAAGTAGATTACATAAAGGATGAGAGAGATGGATAAAGTACTTTATGAATCATCTATAAAATTTGGTGTGTCCTAGGAAGGATCACACGTCACGTATGCTCTTGGGTGGAGTAGGTTAGAGATAAGATCAATTTTAGCCTTATCTACCTTAATTCCGTTGGACAAAATTATATGTCCAAGAACAATTCCCTTGGGAACCATAAAATGACATTTCTCCCAATTCAGAACCAAATTCTTTTCCTTGCATCACTTCAACACATTTTAAATATTTTTCAAACACTCGTCGAAGGATTGACCAAAAACAGAGAAGTCATCCATGAAGACCTCTAAATATCTCCCAACTATGTCAGAAAAAATACTCAATATGCATCGCTGAAAAGTGGAGGGGACATTACACAGCCTAAATGGCATCCTTCGGTAAGCAAATGTGTTTAATAGACATGTGAACGTTGTCTTTTCTTGATCTTCAATGGCTATCTCTATCTAATTGTAGCCCAAATATCTATCAAGGAAGCAGTAGTAAGAATGACCAGCTAGCCTTTCCAAAAATTGATCAATGAAGGGCAAAGGAAAGTGGTCATTCCTTATGACGGTATTTAACTTTCTATAGTCAATGCACATTCTCAACCAGTAGTCACTCTAGTTGGCACAAGTTCATTGTCAGCATTGGCTACGATGGTGATTCTGGACTTCTTAAGAACCACCTGAGTTGGACTCACCCATTGATTATCGGATATAGGGTATATGATACCCACATCCAAAAACTTAAGCACTTCACCCTTAACCACCTCTTTCATGTTTGGATTTAATCGACATTGTGGTTGTCGGGAACTTTTTGCATTATCCTCTAGATGAATGTGGTGAGTACAAATCAAAGGATCAATTCCCCTGAGATCCACAATCGATCATCTCGATCATCTAAGGGCTCCTTTATGCTCAATGAGAGTAGAAATAAGTATATTATCTTGTTCTTTCTCAAGGTGGGAAGAAATCACTACCGGGTATGTCTCATCTTGTCCTAAGTAGACATATTTAAGATCAGCGGGCAAGGGTTTTAGGTCAATCTTTGGTACTTTGAGGCTAGACGGTAGAGGCACTACATTGGTTTGAGGTAATTTATTAAATTGTGGCCTTCACCAGTTAATTTCAAGTACCAGTGTAGCATCAAGCAAGGCATCCATCTTTCAAATCATGTCATCATCTAAATCAGGGGAGTAGGCTAAGCACGTCTCTAGAGGGTCAGGGTAGAGAGTCAAACGTGCTCTATCTTCCACAAAAGAGTCGATCATGTTAATATCCTGGGTATCATCTTCATCCTCTATCTGTTTGCTCATATTGAAAAAGATAGATTCATAATTCAATTCCTACAATTAATGATGGCATTTGATGTAGCAAGGAATGGATGACTAAGAATGACGGGTATCTGAGTGCTCACATCCTCGATGGGTTGAGTATTTAGAATAATAAAATCAACTGGATAGTAGAATTTATCAACCTGGACCAACACATCCTCAATTATTCCTCTCGCTACATGGATCGATCGATCAACAAGTTGTAATATGGTTCGGGTGAGTTTTAATTCACCTAGACCCAATTGTTTGTAAACTGAGAAAGTCAAGAAGTGCATGCTCAATCCGGTGGTTCCCAATTACATGGGTGATGGTTGGGCTACCGGGATCCTTGTATTTTTATAGCACATCTTGCTTGAGGATGGCACTCACTTTTTCTATCAGAAAGATTTTCTTTTGTATGTTTTACCGTCTTTTGGTCATACATAAATCTTTCAGAAATTTGGCATATAAAGGGATTTGTTTAACGGCATCCGGTAAAAGAATATTGACCTTCACTTACTTAAGCACCTCTAGAATATCCTGTGAGTTAGATAGAGGTTTTGGTGTAATTAACCATTGGGGAAATGGTGCAATTGGCTTATTTTGATATTCTGGTTCTATCCTATGTGAGATGTCACTAAGTCCATCATCCTTAACCTCTTCCGATTCCTTAGGATTTTCACCCATCGCCGGAATGTTTTTGTCAATTGTCTTTCCCATTATAAGAGTGATGATAGACTTAACTTGTTCCACATGTTGTTGGGAAGAGCTTGGGTCACTAATTTCACATTATGGCTTTGGATTGGGGAGAGGTTGGGCTAGAAAAGTCCCTTTCTCCCCAGTCACTAAGTGTGATTCAATCCTTTGAATTGACGATGCAAACATTCCCATTGTTGTTTTGAGATCTTCAAATGCCTGCACTATGTTCTTGTTGAAGAGCTCTTGGTTTTACATGAATTTTTAAACCAGATCCTTTCAAGGTTTCCATTGATTTAGAAGTTGAGTAAGGGCTTCTTGAGGATTGTCTATTTATCCATTCCTCCAACTGAAGTTTGGATGGTTCCTCCAATTGGAATTGTATGTGTTTGAGGTGGGTCCGTTGAATGGTCATTGGTAAGTATTTATGGTATTTGATTGTTCATTTAATAAATCTTAAAAAGCAGGGATTGTGAGACAATCCTGTGTCGCATGTATGTTGCTAGCACAAATACCACAAACAACTTCCATGACTTCCCTTAGTTTGATAGCTTCCACCTTCTTAAGTTTCATGGCCTCGACTTTTCTTGTGAGATTGGCCACCCTTACACCCATGTCATCTTCTTCTTTTAAGGCATACATTCCTCCCCTTTCCTTTGATTGAGTAGGCTTATAAGTGATGGGTCTTGGCGAGGTGTCCCATGATTGCACATTTTCTACCATTTGATTAAGGTAATCCCATACATCATTGGCCTCCTTGTTCATAAATTCACCGTTACACATCATCTCTATAAATTAGCTCATTGGTGAAGTTAATCCATTATAGAAAAAGCTTATTGTCCACCAAATTTCGTCCATATGATGTGGACAGGAATTTGTGAGATCTTTCAACCTTTCCCAACATTGGAAGAATGTCTCTTCCTCTTTTTGAGCAAAGTTCATGATTGCCTTTCTTAAAGTGTTAGTTTTATGAAACGGGAAAAACTTTTTGAGAAATTCTTGGGTTATCTCGGCCCTTGTGCCGATAGATCATGGCTTTAAGGAGTGCATCCACATCTTAGCCTTCTCCTTCAGTGAAAAGGGGAACAATTTGAGTCACACTGTGTCCTCAGACACGTTTAGAAAGTGTAATGTAATGACTATCTCATCAAACTCTTTGATGTGCAGGTATGGACTTTTAGAGTCTAGTCCATGGAATTTAAGAAGGACTTGTATCACTCCAGGTTTAACATCCATGTTTCCTTCATTAAGTGGAAACACCATGTAGGAAGGTGTACTCATTCTTGGTAGTTGTAAATAATCTCACAAAGTAAGTGGCAAGGGAGTATTATGCTCCTCATTCTCATCTTAAACCTCATCAACTGGAGGTTGAGGTTGATTTGCAGCCATTACTTCAATTAACTGAGAGGATCTTAAGTGGTGTTTAATCCTTTGATGGATAGGCAACCCTTCGACTAATCCTCCTTCACTCAAGAGATAGAGAGTGTTATCAAGAACCCACTTTGGCATTAAACACGCACAACCCTCAAGCACCAAACAACTAAAACTAGTGTTTTGACTAGAAACAAAAAGCATTTGATTTAAGGACTTATTTCACTCAATAATGACAAAAAGAAGGAACTAAGAGAACAATCATTGAATTTATTTATTCTGAGTTCCTTACATCCTTTTAATCCTTTGATTCCATGATAGAATTTCTAGAAAATACAAAAGTGCAAGTATTGAATAGGCTCAAATATAAATTTTGACAGTATTCCGGCTCCTATCAGTCATGTCTCCAAGGGAGATGATTTGTGCAGGCTTTTCGTGTACATCGTCCCTCATTAACATGATAAAGGAGTGCTCAAATCACTTTGAAACACTTAAAATGGCCTAAGGACTTGAGAAAATGCAACATAATGTTGCCTCAAAGAGTACCCGTGAAACTCTCCCATGAGTTGCACGGGCCGAGGAGTTGTGCGGGCCTGCACAACTCATAGGGAGTGGCGCGGCCTGACCTTCTGCACTCTTCACTCCCTCTCCTTCTCTCCATCTCTAATACCTATCAGAAGCACTGGTCTTCTGAACATCCAATCCTGTAAATGAGGGGCGTAGGGGGGTATTTATAGGCTTTCGCACATGTACGTCCTCGAATCTCGTGTCGTGGACCCCACTTTGCATCACCGACTCAACATATCTTACGAAGGGTAGCGCGGCCCGGTGCAAATACGGTGAGTTGTACGGACCCACGCAACTCAGTGACTCGCTCAACTTATCCCTACGCAACTCATGACCCATGCAACTTGATCCTTGCACAACTCGTGACCCACGCAACTCAGTCCCTACGCAACTCGGTCCTTTTCCTGCTCTTCTTCTTTTCTAAACATTCTTCTTTTCTTTTCTCCATTAAATTTTTTATGCTCTAACACTGAGAAGAAAGAAAACTAAAGCAAATAAGAAATCTAGAAAAGAAAGAGAGAATTGGAAAGGGGTTACCGGATTGGAGTTGCTATGTTAAGATCCTAAAAAAAGAAAATAATGTTAGTTTTTAAAAATAAATTTAGAAAAAATAAATCCTAGCAAAAATAAAAATAAAAATAAACCCTAATCTTAACCTAATTCTAATACCAATTAATCTCAGAAAAATGTACTCGTAGTCCCCAGCAACGCCGCCAAAAACTTGTTCAGAACCCCAAGTGCAGGGTCGCGATGTAGTAATAACTTAGTGAGATCGAGGTCAAATCCACAGGGACTAAACTTGTACATAATTTGAAAATAATTAGAACTAGAACTAGAAAAAGATCTAAATTGAATTCTAGAATAATTGAGAGGAATTGTGAATAAAGTATCAATAATCAAAAGAAAACTAGAGCGCCAAGGATCCACTTATAGCTATTAGGATGTTACCTTACTTGATTTCATAAACACAACTGGAATCAAAGTCCTTTCCTATCCAATTGGAAGATGAAGTAATTAAATTAAATCTCTGAACTTTTCATTGATCTAGTCCTCAATGAAGGAGTATTGTGATGATTAGAAGGGAATTCATGCATACACCATGCCCTGTAAACAATGGTGTATCATGAGTTTTACCAATCTCACAATCTGAAAACTGAAAAGGAAGATATTCAAAGATATCACAGCATCTATTGTAATTTGAGTCATAATAAATCATAGAAAACTGAAAATATTCCTTAAATTCAAACTACAAATCAATGACGTTCAACATAAACAAGAATCAAAGCAAAGGAAATATTAAAATAAACTACAGCTTCACATCTTATCCCTAGCTAAGAGATTAGCTAGTTATAGATAATTGAAAAACAAAAGAAAAAGTAAAAGATATACTAGATTCTATGAAGAAATCGAAGTGGAAGAACATAGTTAGTGCTCTGCCTAGGCCTTCTCTCCCTTTCCAAACCATAGAAGATGTTTTGGAACATCCTAGGGACTCCTATTTATAGTTGTGGAACTCTAACTTTCGCATTGAGTTGGAAAATTCCAGAAACTGCCTCAAATTTACGTACTCTACTCAGTTCCCAAAATAGACTTTCTGAATTTTCATTTTTTTAACTTGGAGTTTCAGAATATGTTTTTTCAGGACAATTTTCAGGAATATATTTTTTTAAAGACAATTTTTAAGATTTATTTTCTTCACTTCAAATCTTCAATTCTCTTCATTCCTCACTTGGTCTCGTTGGATCTTTGGCATGTGAATTCTTCATTAATGACTTTTAAATCTCTAAATCTTCATTTAGTAATCTTTTAAGCATAAATCTTCCTTTTGACATCAATTTCACCTTAAGCTCTCGAAATCACCTTGCATATGAAAACATGCATAATTATATCGATTAAGCATTATCATGTTTATAAAACCAAGGTATAAATAGGGGAAATATGCAATATTTCACACAAAAATGCTTTATCATGCCTTCGACTCATCATGGAAGGGTTTGACAGAACGTAACGGAGCGTTCTTGTGGATGTGACTCTTTTAACGAAGGGCAGTGGTCATGTGAGGCTTTTTGTTAAAAAGGAAAAAGAGGTGGCTTGGTTCAGGTCCACAGGCTGCACCCAGACTGAACCTCTCCAATCCTTGAAAGAAAAACTCTGATTGACCAGATTCTTAGTGGCCTTTCGTCCGAAAATTCAATCTCCAGCGAGATTGATCATATAATGGCCAGATGGACTCCGGGGATCAGGCCACCTAG
Source organism: Magnolia sinica (assembly GCF_029962835.1). Lineage (NCBI taxonomy): Eukaryota > Viridiplantae > Streptophyta > Magnoliopsida > Magnoliales > Magnoliaceae > Magnolia > Magnolia sinica. The sequence goes on along the minus strand of NC_080585.1, from coordinate 51,415,617 downwards.
GGACCTACTACTTTTGTTAGGAAATGGCTTGAAAAAATGTAATGCTTCTGTTCCCTGGTAGGACTAATTCAGGGGAAACACCTCTTGGAACGGAAAGAGGGAAGGTACCAGATCGATCGAAAATGCATGGTCGTGGCCCTGACCCTTTTCTCTATCACACCTTGTCCCCTTCATTCTTTTCTTTTCCTACTGAGGTATCTTGTAATAAATAGTCCTTAGCCTTGATGCCATACTTATTATTAAGGAAAAGTTTCTCTACTCTTATGTAATCATGCGGTTTGAAACCAGCAAAGTAATGAGCTAATGTAAGCCTATTTAGTCGAAAAGCCTTTGATTTTATGAATGTTTGCCTTACAATTCATGAAAATGAAATATTTGTGCCTGACATCCTCATATCCTGGCACGATCATTAAAATAATGAGCTGCTAATATGATGGATGTATGTGAACTCGATCGAAGATATGCAGTATTACTCACTAGACTAAGCACTATCTTAAAGAAATCATGGTCCTCAAACTGGGACCATTTATTTTCATCACGTGCAACCATTCACTCCAATACATTCATGTGAGCAACACTTAACCCTTGAGAACCTAGGCCATTAGCCCCAAATAAGGCTCCGACTGTTCAGATATCTCCCATAACTCCATAAATATCTCCTCTATTATCGAAAACTCAACCATTGCTCGGTTACTTGTGCACATTAACTACCACTTCTAATATTGGACTGTAAAAGAAGGGACTTAAGAATAAAAGGGACTAACCTCAATGAAGGCTTCTTTGAGAAAATCATAACTTTAATGGATTACTTCAAGCTCTTTGATGAAATAGTTGATGAAGGTATAGAGATTTTCTCACAGTCCTTCACAACAGATGATCGATTGGCTTTTCTTCAAGACATCAACAAAATCTCGAAGCAAGAGCGGCCTCCTTCTTTGAACTTCAGCGTCTCAGGCATACATTTGTTGAAGCAGATTGTAAGGCATATATCCTAGTCCGTACCATTCCTTGGACTCCCATGATCCTCCCCATCGAATCGTGGTGACCCACAACCTGCAGATAACTTTCACGCATGACCCTAAGTTGCATCCTGTAGATTTGAGTTGACTTGACTTGAAACTTGTACCCTAGTGACCGCGCTGTCGCCGCGGTTCCAATGCTGCAACTTGCACACCGATGTGATACCCAGACCAGGAGTTATGGGCCCGCCTTTATTTCAAGGAAAATGCCGCGCATTGCGAATCCTAAGAGAATCTCTACCATCCATCACATCAATCAATCTAGTACTAGTCAAGTGCACAACCCATCCCTCTCTTACACAAGCCATCCCTAAATTCAACTCTCTCTCTCCACCCATCCCTTTCTTCCACACATCCTATCCATTTCATCCCATCACATTCTCTCTCCCTCTCATTCTCTCTACCATTTTAAGAAACCAAGGGAGTGGACGTCCAAGCAATTCCCAAGGAGAGCCAAGTGTGGCTGTAAGACCCATATCCTAGTCCGTACCATTCCTTAGACTCCCACGATCCTTCGTGTCAAATTCTAAAAAATCATGACCTATAATCGGCATTTACGCACGACCATAGGTCAAATCCTATAGATCTAAGTTGACTCAACCCGAGAGTTGTACCGTCGTGACCGCGCCACCACCACGGTTCCAACGCCGCATCTTGTGCATCGATGCGATACCTAGGCCAGGAGTTGTAGGCCCGCGTTTATCTCAAAGAAACACCGCACATTGAGGATTCAGAGAGAATCTCTACCACCCATCACATTAATCAATCAAGTACTAGTTAAGTACATAACCCATCCCTCTCTTACACAAGCCATCCCCAAAGTAAACTCTCTCTGTCTCTCCACCCATCCCTTTCTTACCCCACACCTATCTCTTCCTTACACCACCCATCCCTCTCATCCCATCCTTCTTACAATACCCATTCTTCTCTCTCATCTCTCACCCATTGCATCTTATCTCCATCCATTTCCCAAGCAACTAAGGAGAGAAAAGAGAAGGCCCACCTCCCTACCACCCAATCTCACCATCCAACCCTTCAATCTTCATCATCCACCCTTAAAGTTGAAGTCAAGGAGCTAAGGAAGCCATAAAACCAAGAAGATTAGTCGGTGATTTATAGGATTAGATTGTGTTTTTTATGATGGGCCAAGTGGGGCCTACCAATTAATGGTGTGGATCTCACTTTGGACCCTAGGTGTGGCCGATGGCCTACCATAATTCATATGTTCATCCCATGATGGGGCCATTCTCTATGGACCCCATCATGATGTTTATCTTGATTTCCATTGTAAGAGATCATCTAGACCTTAAGTTTGTGGTGGGGATGGTATCCTCACCTTAATTTCCATTTTTGAAGGCCCCACATGTTTTGGGACCTATTTTGATGCATGTAATATAGCTCAAGGGAGCTCATAGTGGCAGAGCTCCCTTTACCACTCGATTCTCTCTCTCTCCCTCTCTATCTTTCTTCCATGATTGATGGCCCACTTGATGAGTGTATGAGTTTCGTCCACGCTGTCCATTTAAGCGGGCCAACCCACTGTCCATATGGGTCCACCTTGTTGCCCATTTTCGGGCAGGGATAGACGATGGGAAATCATAAATATCAGCTTATTTTGAAGCTTCTTGGGGGCCCACCGTGAGGTGGCCAACTGATGGACAGATAGGATCACTCACGTGGACCCCACCACATGTCATATGTGTGTTGTATCATCCACCGTCCAGCAGCAGGCACTACTGGAGTGACAACACAAATATCAGTTTGATCCAGCGGGTGGGCCACATTGACGTGGACCCACCTTGATGCATATGTCATCCTCACCGTCCAGTCCCTGGACGTGGGCCTGCCATGGTATACGTGTTATATTCACACCATCCGTGTGACCACCTAATGTATGTGTTGCTCCCACACCGTCCAGCAAGGGAAAGTGCTGGGGCACCCTGATGTAAGTGTTTTAACAAAACCGTCCATCTATGGACCCCACTTGATGTGTGAACTGTCCACACACGTGGGGCCCACACATGAGGTATATGTTTTATCCATGCTGTCCACCGTCTAGCAATGGACAGTGGAGCCCACTGATGTAAGTGTTTCATCCACATGTGTGGACCCCACCTTGATGTATGTATCTAATCCACACCGTTCATCCAATTTCCTAGCTCATTTCAAGTGTCGAACCGAAAAATGAAGCCAAACCGAATCTCTGGCAGGCCGCATTGTAAAAAATAGTAGTTTTGGGGATATAAACTGTTAGGGCTTGCTGTGATGTTTCCGTACGTCTGAACATTATGAATATTGGGCTTATTAGGCCTGTCATGAGCCCGGGAACCCAACCGGCAGAGTGGATCCTCCTGATGTGGCCCCCACCTATGAAAAACCTTTAGAAAACAAATATATATATATATATATATATATATATATATATATATATATATATAAAGAACAATCGTTGTATTATTAATATTGAATTCATTTACATCCTCTAATATCCCTTGATGTATGTCAAACATCTGCACTGTGCATTTGATGGGTCCCCTTTGGAAATTGGGATACCTCAAAAATCAGCCGTATACAAAACTCAGGTGGCCCACACCATCTAAAATCATGTGAAGACATGCTAAATCATATAAAAGTACTTGCTGGGGTCCATCTGAGATTTGGATGCATTTGAAACTTGGTTTGATCCCTTAACCAAGTGGGCCACACATAATGGATGGGCCGGATTATGAATAATTATGAATGTTTTAATGGAGGGTAAACCTCTCAACAATCATTCATAGTGTGGCCCACACAGGCCACATATTGACTTGATTTTAATTCCTAGGCCCCACCATGATGTGTGTATTATACACACACTGTTCATTCATTTTCTTAGGGTCGTGGGCCCCATTATCTTGAGAGGCCCACCCTATGTTTATGCCCTAATCATGGGCTACCTTAGGCAGGCCCATCATGATATAGGTGTTGTATATAGGTTGTCCATCCTTTTCTCTGGGCCATGGGCTGCCCTATGAGGCCCACCATGATGTATGGGTTATATGCACACCGTTTGCCAATTTTTTCAGGCTGTGGGTTGCCCCATGAGGCCCACTTTGAGGTATTTAAGGCCCATGTGTGAGGCCCAATGTGATGTATATGAGGCCCATGTGTGAGACCCAATGTGATGCATGTAAGGCCCATGTGTGAGGCCCAATGTGATGCATATGAGGCCCATGAGTGAGGCCCAATATGGTGTATATGGGACCCTTGTGTGAGGCCCATTGTGATGTAGGTGAGGCCCTTGTGTGAGGCCCATCGTGATGTATATGAGGTCCTTGAGCGAGGCCCAATTGTGATGTATGATTCCACCATGATGTATGTGATAATATTTATGTAGCCCATCCATTTTCTAGCTAGTATAAGGGTTGTGGGCCCCATTGCAGTTAGATTCTAGGTTCCAAACGGGCCACAGCTTGGGAGTAAAGGTGGTTAAATATCCACATTGTAACTTTCCTTAGGGCCCATTGCTAGGTCCATTCTCATCTCCCTTAGTGGGCTAACCCAAACTGTTGGTCCCCTCATTAATAATGGTGCTTCTCGCTATGCCCTATAGTACTGCCCAAATTTTGAAGCCCACCTTATGTTCACACCGGGGCTTCCATAGAAAGGTGGCCCATCTAGATGTATGTTTTGCCCAAGTTTAGTGACCATACCCAAGGCCCACTTAGGTGTTGAGCGAGCTACCCAATCTGCTTGGAAGGACACATAGTCCTAGATGTAGGTACTCCACCAAACCCACTTTATGTACGTATCGGGCTTCCCATAGGAAAGCCCAGTTTATTACATGATATAGAGATTTAGGAAGCTCAATTGTTCACTCTATTAGCTCACCTTATGAACTCACCTTGTCATATACCCACTTGACTCACCACGAGAGGTGTATCATACCCTTGTACCCATTTACTAGGACCTCGTGACATGTACATATCATCCACACCGTCTGTTTCTTTGTTGAGACAAGTGCGAGGTCCATCTTGGACATTAGTGTATCATCTAGGCTATCCATTGCTTAGTACATCATCACTCCTTGTCATAGATAGAAGAATATGTAGTATCAGGTTTGATATATCCACTATGTAGAACCTATCTTGACGTATGGACTAGACCCGTCGTCCCCATCTTGGATCATGCAAAGCCTTGGAAGGCTAATGTAAGACATACCACATAGGCTCCTATAGTTGTAAAAGGAGCACGTCGTTCAGTTTATACTCGTAGTATGTGACATGTCGGCGATGGTCGATTGTGGAGTATTGTTTTCTACCCTATTAGATAATATGCCCATGTACTTTATTATATCATGATACATGCCCATACGTATCATATGTATGCTTGTTATGAGTGATTGATCATAGCATATGGCATTGAGTTGGTTTATTATGGGACTCTTTGTGAGATGGAATTACCCCACATGATTGTGTGTACGCGCAGGATCTTTGCATGACTGATAGCATGATTCATGCATCTCGCATTTGTGTAACATGGCTACTATACGCCCTATCGATATCAGGGCCATAGCCTCCACAAGCATATCATGGATGGCCAGATGGGACACCGAAAATCTTTTTCTACATGGGGTGCTATAGATGTCCCTTGGTGAAATTTTTAAAATCCTCCTGGTACCAGAGGACTCTCCAATGCCTAGACCGAGTGTAAATACATGAGCGCATGAGGGCTGTATACCAGTAGGCCGCGTCTTCCACTGTGTCATGGCCAATTAGAAGGGGGTGTGGCCTTAACCGCCCGAGAGAGTAGGCAATGTTAGGCTGAGTTTGACCAGATCATAAATGGGTCTGCTATTGATGAGCCGGGTTGATATTGGTAGGTGGATAGTGAGGTCTCTTCCACTTACCTAGTTGTGTGCTTGATGAGGTGGCAGGTGGCGTAGAGTGTACTAGAACTCGGTGATGATCCCAAAGATGTATGGTATTGATATGAGGACTTAATGAACAGGAGTTGCGTACTCAACATTTGACTCATTCACTCATTCATTCACTATCCACTCGGGCTGGTGGTGCACTACCAAATCATTATGTGTACCTTCACGATGACCAGGATTTCGGTTGGGGCACGTGACCAACTTGAGATCTGGAGTTTACCACATTAGGTCTGACTATCCAAATTTAGGTATGAGACTGGTTTGAATAGAAGTCTCTTGTGATGGACCCCATAACCTGTGATACCACATGTTATCATCCTGACTTTACACTTTAGCTTGGTCATCTCTTTCGCATCGCATATTACATTGCATCCCCCAACACATAGCATTTGATTTACCATGACCCCGCATTGCATAGCCGATCTGCATTACCGACTCTGATTTTGCATGACTCATGGACTTGTCAGCCTTTCTGCTTGCTCTGATATTGTATGACTCATGAACTTGTCAATATTTCTGCTTACTCTAATAAAGCCTGACCCATGGACTTGCCAGTATTTCTGATGTTGTGCGATTTATGGGCTTGTATTATATACTTAACACCTGCATTGTACACACACGTACACCACCCTCTAAGCTTTCTATAAGCTTATGCACGATAAATGTGTGTAGGTGACGTTAGTTCGCAGTAGCATTGAGGCAGGAGGTTGTGGCAGATCACTTTGGGCAAGAGCGTGCGACAGAGCTTTTGGAGCTTTTGGCATTTATCTTACATTTCCCCTTCATGTATTGTACTCAAGTTTTTTTATTTTAGTGGATATGTGATGATGATGTTGACTTTATGATTTGGGTAAACTTGTGGTTATGCTTCTTATGAAATAAATTTACATTAAAAATCCTCCTTGTAGGATCCCAGGATCAGAATTTAGCGTATGGGCACTAGGAGCCAAGAATTGGGTACTACGGAGACTGTCAGCACCAGATTCGGTGATCGGAAATTTTTTGAGCCCGGTTTTCAAGTTTGGGGTGTGAAAGTAGCCCACTTCCTACCCCCCTAAACTCTCATCCTCCATCAAAGTTGAAGCCAAGGAGCTTAGCATTCCAAGGATCCTAGAAGAAGTAGAATTGGTGGGTGAATTATAGGATTAGATTGTGTTTTTGATGATGAGCAAAGTGGGGCCTAATGATTGATGGTATGGATCACACTTTAGACCCTAAGTGTGGCCGATGGCCCACTATAATTCATATGTCCATCGCATGATGGGGCCATTCTCTATGGACCCCATCATGATGTTTATTTTCCCATTATGAGAAGGTCATTTAGACTTTGAATTTTTGGTGGAAAAAGGGATCTCCACCATTGATTTTTTTGGTGGGCCCACATATATTGGGACCCACTTGATGTATGTTTTGTAATGCATGGAAGGGAGGGCTCATAGTGTGGAGCCCTCCATCGCACGTCGTTTATCTCTCTCTCTCTCTCTCTCTCTCTCTCTCTCTCTCTCTCCCATATTTCATGGATCCCACCCTGATGTATGTTGCTGCCCAACGTCCAGCAGGTCTGGACGATGGGAAAACATAAATATCAGCTTTATGCAAAGCTGTGGTGGGCCACACATGTGGACCCACCTTAATGTATGGGTTTCATCCTCACCGTCCAGCTGCTGGATGGTGGGACCACCTTGAATATATGTGTTTTACCCACGCTGTCAGTCCATTACTGGACGTGGGACCCACCCCACACGTGCTACACGTGTGGAGGTGGGGCCCACTTGGATTATATGTATTGTATATCCACACCGTCCATGTGGGATGGTGGGAACCCACCATGATTTATGGATTTTATCCAAACCGTCCATCTTTGGACGTGGAACCCACCATGATGTATAACTACACCATCCATGGGACGTGGGGTCCACCGTGATGTATATGTTTCATTCACACCGTCCGTCCATCTAGACCTTGGACATGCGACCCCACCTTAATGTTTGTGTTTGATCAGCACCATCCAGACGTTGTGGGGCCCTAAAATATGGGTTTTATCCTCACTGTCTGTCCATATGCATGGACTGTATCCCGCCTTAATGCTGTGTTCTATCAACGCCATCTAATCCAACTGGGATGTGGGCCCCACCATGATTTATTTATTATATCTACACCATCCATTGCTGGATGTGGGACCCACATGTGATGCATGTGTCTTATATCCACACCGTCCAGTGGTCTTGATGGTCAGGACCACCGCGATGTATGTGTTTTATATCCACCCCATCCGTCCACTTTGATGGATGCAGGGCCACCTGCCGTACGTGTAGAGCCCACTTGTTGTACTTGCAGGGCCTACCTGCTGGCTGTGCAAGGCCCAATGTAATGTATTTGAGGCCCAGGTATGAGGCCCATTGAGATGTATTTGAGGCCCAGGTATGAGGCCCATTGTGACGTATTTGAGGCCCAGGTATGAGGCCTATTGTGATGTATATCAGGCCCAAGTGATGAGGCCTATTGTGATGTATATGTGGCCTTGTGTGAGGCCCAATGTGATATATATGTGGCCTTGTGTGATGCCTAATGTGATGTATTAAGGCCCATGTGGTGAGGCCCAATGTGATGCATATGTGGCCCTTATGTGAGGCCCAATATGATGTACATGAGGCCCTTGTGTGAGGCCCATTGTGATGTACATGATGCCCTTGTGTGAGGCCCATTGTGATGTGTATGAGGCCCTTGTGACGAGGCTCATGGTGGTGCATATGAGGCCTATGTGATGAGGCCCAATTGTGATGTGTGATCCCATCGTAGTGTATGTTTCCTTTGGCCATGATATTTCTGGGCCATGGGCTACCCATATATATAGCCCTTCTTGATGTATGTGGGACATGGGCCATTTCTTGAGGCCCACCATGATGTATGAAATGTTAAGTGTGATGCCCATTCTTATTCCTAAGTAGTATTCGGGACATGGGCCCTGTAACGCCCTGAAATTCGGGGGTCGAGCATAACTCAGCTCCCGAGTTCCAAAACATCACTTATGCAACATATTTAATGAAGGATGTATGTTGACTGTATTAGTGCATAAAACATGGAATAGATTAAGCCAAAACACAGATATGATTCAGGGATAAGTGAATAAAGTAAGTGGAAGATTTATAGTAAAATATGTGTACAAGTATAAACCCCTGAATTACATATACAAGCCAGATCGTATGAAAGTGTTATTTAACAAAATTATAAGTATCAAGTTACATCATTTAGATTCTCAAAAATAATTTCAAAATCCCACACATCAGACCGAGGCTCTCTAGAACCCGTCTGAAAACTGCATATAAGAGAATGCAGCCTCATCATCATCCAGCTCCCGCTCTGCCTCAGAAGTCGCATCCACATCTGCAACATCAGAGCCTAAGACAGAGTCTGGTGGGTGTTTAACACCGCCCCAGAAACGTGGGAGTGAGTGATCAACTCAGTGGAACAATAAGGCACTGGTTAACATGTTATCAGTTCAATCAAACAGTAATGATAAAGCAGAACAATTAAATAAATCCTAAGTACTCTTGTTAATGTGAGGATGTATGCAATATGATGCGTGCCCTCACGCGTACACCCTCAGCGTCTTCATCTTACGTTACGCATGACATCGCCTCAAAGTGCGCCACATCTACAAAGCACATGCAAATGCGGTGCATGGATATGATTACCAAGTTGTTATTAGTCCATTTCATACAGCAGGATTGGGAAGCTAAGATACCTTCCTCGTATCACCATCCAAACAGTGATCCATACTAGGGTCGTCAATCTTAGACATCTCATACGATCATATGTTTGAGGTCGTAGCAAAGGGCTCGTCACCAATCAATGCACACCTTTCATGCCCTTACTACCACAGTTCGGCTCGTCACCTCCTTGCGGTATCCAGGTATGCTCGAGGTCACTACAAAGGGCTCGTCACCAATCAATGTAGGCCGACAGCACGAATATAGTGTCCCATACCACCATAATTGGCTCACGAGTTTAGTTGCTCACTGGTCACTACGGGGAGGCTCGTCACCCCAGCATAGGCCGACAGCTCGACCACGGTGTCCCATACCACCATGCCCGGCTCATGAGTCTTAGCGGATCAAGTACCATAGTTAATAGGATTTCACTGGTGAGTTCGGTACCCTAGATTCAAGCAATAGCGTCCATACACGGTGAACACACACCGGATAATCGGGTTACTTGACGAACTCGACTAGCACGAGCGCACGTTGAATTGAACGACATAGAGTGCGCAAACACTTCGCGTGTCCAAACCACTGCCGCCAACTCTAATACAGCTCGGGTTCGTCTAATACGTCCTACGTGGCGAAAGCAATCTCAACCACGAATATAGGGTCAATTACCGATTTCCTGGACAAAGGCATAGTCCCAAACACATTACACTACTACAGGTACTCATGTGGAATGTAAAACAGTAATGGAACAACAACTCAAATCATGGTACATACTCATCTGAAGAATATCAACTTAACATAAATCTAAGCATAGGTAATGTTTGAATTTAAATAACATGGAATGTAACTTGCATAAAGGAAATCATGCAGATCAATAAGAGTGTTGAGAATCACTTCTCAACGCCCGCAACTAGTGTAATAAGTTACACTTTAGATCATTCATGCATTTCTACAAACACTTAGCATACATGGAACAACATACATGACGTATGTTGGAATACATGTACTTAGACAATTCCTTTTACCAAGGAGTCGTCATACATGCATCTAGCATACATACATGACAAATAATCATGGCAAACATAAGTGCATATTTTATACGTATACGGTACTTTATAAATACACATAGAATACACAAATCTCAATATAGCACATGCATATCAGGAAAGCAATGTAAACGCAACATTTGGCATGTGAAATCTCATCCATAACAAGAATAAATCACTAACTGGGATTGAAAGCCTTGAAAACCATAACCTATACACTTAAAGTCCGCACCTTAAGCAAGGAAAGAAACACCGAACTGATTTAGACGAGTTGTCTTCGTCAACGGCGATAGGATACCCTAAAACAAGGATAGAAATGAGATACAACAACACTAAGACTAATCTAAGCTCTAACACAGGTTAGGGTTAGATTAACTTACCCCAAAAAGAACTCAGAACCGTCAGAAGAACGATTTAAGGTGAAGGTTCAAAGATGAAGAAGAACAAGGAAGAATCCAAGATGATTCACCAACTTATCTCTCTCACTTTCTCTCTCTTTTCCACTCTCTTTCCAAGCTAGGGTTAGAGAAAAATCGTATGGAAAAGAGGGCTAGGGTTTAAGGACTATAAATAGGCCTATTCTTGATGAAAATAACCCTAGGGACAAGGTATACTTAAGTTATAACCAAAGCATGCCTTTCTCGATCCAACGAAGCACTTTTGGTGGGCCTATAACCACGAAAGGTCGGACTTAAGCTCACTGACCATGGATCTAGGTCAAGCTGAGTTTTCATACCGACCGGCTCTTTAGATCAGCCGTGGCGGACCACACTCAATTCAACGGTCAGGAATCTCGATCAGGTCCACAAGCACTAGGATATGCCTGAGCCAACTATCCTGATCAGAGGGTGAAATTGGGTCAGAATCCAACGATCAGATTGCTTAAAATCGTCGCGCAAGCGACACGACTCAGATTTCATAAAAGCTTATTAAATTCCAACCGTTCTCACACTCTTCACTCCGAGCTCAAGCAAATCGACCCAGAACATCAGATGGACTTGATTTTCGAGGTGATGGTCAAGCCCAACTCGGTGACCGCAACAGCCTAAGATCATTGCTATCGGACTTTTCGACGCGCGGTCCAGGTCCGATCCAGATCTTCCAAAAATTCTCCAGAACAACTGGATTTAGCAATGGATCCCAGGTTTCAGAGTAACGTAGCGCTCACTAATCTACACCTTTAGAGCCATGCAGATACAATTTAAAGTGATCGATGCGAATTTCACAAGCAATCGAGTAAAGCGCTAATTACCCCAAAAACAACTACTTAAGGAAAGATTAGCACAAAAATTCCAAGGTCGTTACAATCTACCCTCCTTAAAGAAAATTTCGTCCTCAAAATTCATACCTTCATATAAGCCTCAAGGATCAGAGGGTAGGTCTTCCTGACCTCAGCTTCAGATTCCCAAGTAGCCTCTTCCACACCATGATGTGTCCATAGCACCTTCACAAGAGGGATAACCTTACTACGCAATACCCGCTCCTTCCTGTCGAGAATACGCGTCGGTCGCAGTACATAAGTGGCATCCTCACTCAACTGCACTTGCTCCCAACTGATAATATGCGAAGGATCAGGAACGTACTTCTTCAGCATAGAAACATGAAATACGTTATGCACGCCCGCAAGAGGTGTGGGCAAAGCAAGGCGGTATGCTACCGCTCCCACTCGATCCAGAACTTGAAATGGACCAATAAATCTCGGCGTCAGCTTTCCCTTCTTACCGAACCGCAAAACTCCCTTCATAGGAGAGACCTTCAGAAACACATGGTCTCCAACCTCAAACTCAAGCGGTCGACGCTCCGTATCAGCATAACTCTTCTGCCTGCTCTGCGCTGTCAGAAGTCGACGTCGAATGATGTCAACCTTCTCTGAAGTCACCTACACCAACTCTGGGCCAAGCAAACTACGCTCACCAATTTCTGCCCAACAATGTGGTGCTCTGCACAGGCGACCATACAACGCCTCATAGGGAGCCATACCGATACTCGCCTGGAAACTATTATTAACGCGAACTCCACATACTGAAGACAATCATCCCAACTGTCTTTGAAATCCAAAACATAAGCTCGCAACATATCTTCCAGGACTTGATTCACCGCTCCGTCTGCCCATCTGTTTGCGGATGAAACGCGGTGCTGAACTTCAGTTTCACACCCATTGCTTCCTGGATACGAGTCCAGAAGATAGATGTAAAACGCGTGTCTCTATCAGACACAATCTCCAGGGGAACTCCATGCAGACGCACTATCTCCTTGATATACAACCTAGCCAACTCGTCTGCAGAGTAAGTGACTCTGATCGGTAAGAAATGCGCCGACTTCGTTAATCGATCGACGATCACCCAAATAGAGTCAAATCCCTTTCTCATCCTCGGCAACCCAGAAATAAAATCCATAGAGATGAAATCCCACTTCCATTCAGTTATGGGCATGGGCTGCAACAACCTAGGAGGTCGGCGATGCTCTGCCTTGACCTGCTAGCACGTGAGACAACAAGAAACAAATTCAGCAATCTGGACCTTCATATTGTCCCACCAATAAGACCTCTTCATATCCTGATACATCTTCGTGCTACCTGGATGCATCGCAAGTTTAGAACTATGGGCTAACTCGAGAACCTCACGTCTCAAGTCAGGGATGTCAGGAACACATAACCGGCCACGAAAACGTAGGCCCCCATCAGAACTAACACTCCAGTCGGAGTTCTCATCTGTACCAACCAGCTGCCTCATCTTCACCAAAAGCTCATCATCTGCCTGAGCTGCAACGATCCTATCGTCGATAACAGGCTGTACACGAATGTGCGCGATAACCTCATACAGCTCAACCACCATAAGCTTCTGCTCAAAATCGCGCACGAACTCTAACATATCCCACTCTGCTATCATCAGCGGAGCTGCAAACTCAATAGCCTTCTTGTGACTCAACGCATCTGCCACAAGGTTCGCCTTACCCGGATGGTAAGAAACATCGAACTTGAAGTCCTTCAATGTTTTCATCCACCTGCACTGCCTCATATTCAAATCACACTGTGTGAAAATATACTTAAGGCTCTTGTGGTCGCAAAAGAGCTCGAACTCCTCACCATAGAGGTAATGTCTCCAAAGCTTTAATGCGAAGATGATAGCTGCTAATTCCAGGTCGTGCGTAGGCTAATTCTCTTCGTGTTTCCTCAACTGACGCGAAGCATAAGCAATCACCCTGTCCTTCTGCATAAGGACACAACCTAGACCAACGCGAGAGGCGTCAGTTTATATAATATACTTAACCCCTTGCTCTAGCAATACTAGCACAGGGGCGGATGTTAACTTGTCCTTCAGCTCCTGAAAAGCTAACTCCGCCTGCTCATTCCAAGCAAACTTCAAATCCTTCCGTATCAGCTGCGACAACGGTCTGGCAATCTTCAAGAAGTCCTGAATAAAGCGTTGATAACAGCCTGCAAGACCCAGAAAACTCCTCACCTTAGTAACTGAACCAGGCTGCTTCCAGTCCTGCACTGCAGCTACTTTGGCAAGGTCGACGGCTATTCCTTCCTTGGACACCACATGTCCCAGGAACTTGACTTCCTCTTTCTAGAAATCACACTTTTTGAACTGTGCGAAAAGCTGGTGCTCCCTAAGAGTATCCAAAACCGCTCTTAAGTGCTCCTCGTGCTCTGCCCGGCTCACCGAGTATATCAAGATGTCATTGATAAAGACAATGATGAATAGAAACAGGAATGGCCGAAACACCCTGTTCATCAGATCCATGAACACGGCCGGTGCATTCGTCAGACCGAACGACATCACAAGGAACTCATAATGACCGAAGCTGGTCCTAAAAGCGGTCTTCTGCACGTCCCCATCCTTGACGCGCAACTGATGATACCCTGACTGCAGATCAACCTTCGAAAAGTACCGTGCCCCTTCAACTGATCAAACAGATCATCAATCTTGGGTAAAGGGTACTTATTCTTCACAGTTATCAGATTCAACCTGCGATAATCAATACACAATCGCAAGGAACCATCCTTCTTCTTCACAAACAGAACAGGTGCTCCCCAAGGAGACACACTGGGCAGAATAAAATCCAATTCCAGCAAACTATCTATCTACTTCCTCAAGTCCTCCATTTCACTCGGAGGCATACGATAGGTGGGTAAAGAAATGGGCGCCGCACCAGGCATAAGATCGATAGCAAAATCAATCTCATGCTGAGGAGGTAATCCAGGAATCGACTCAAACACATCTTCAAACTCCTGAACTACCGGGGTACTAACCAACGCCGATTCGGCCGAACTCTCCAACAGAGAAGAATAAAAATCAATACGAAGAGGGTAACTGACCTGAACTGGGAAAGTAACAGTCTCGCCCTCAGGTCCATGGATCGTCACTGATCTAGCTTCACAATCAATCTCAGCTCGCATCCTCGTGAGCCAATCCATACCCATAATAACATCGTGGTGATAAAGCGGTGCGACTGGCAAATCAACACGGATCGATCCACTTCCCAGATCGACTAAACAATCCAAACAACGCTTGCCCAAAGCAGAGGACATCCCCGTAGCGGTAGTAAGCGTCACTCCTTGCATAGGAACAAATCTCAAACCTAAACGCCTAACTGCCGCATAAGAAATAAGAGAAGTAGTGGACCCTGTATCCACTAACACAGAAATGAGAATACCTTCAATATGCGCTGTCACCTCAAAGGACCTCGGCACCAAGTCAGACATAGGTGCTTCAGCTGAAAGCGCATGAACTCGAGCCTGCTGCTGACGATTCGGCGGAGGAACCATGGGCCGCTGAGGTGGCCTGAAACCAGGAACTGCAGGTTTGAAGGATGGATGAGCTGGCACTGATCGAAGAGGAGGAGGAGAAATAACCTGAGGCATCGGACGGCTAACCCTTTGCGGTGGAGTAAAACCACCGGCTCGCATACGGGAAAAGCAAAAACGGTCCAAGTGCCCCACCTTCCCACAATAGGAACATCAAAGATCAGCTCTCATCTGCTGAGCGGGCGGCGCTGAACGCCTAGGAGGAGAATCAACTCGCGGCCTCTTGCCGAGGAAAGGTACACCCTGAAAATCCGGTCGCGGCCTAGGAACCATCGGTGCTTGCATGCGGGACGCTCTATCTCCGTCCTGCTCTGCTCGCAAGGACATGCTCACCAGCTCCGCATAAGAAGAAATGCTAGTACAGCAAATCTTCGATCGGATCTCAGGTCTCAGTCCCTTAGAGAAATGCCGCATCCTCATCGGCTGATCACCCAGGATCAAAGGAACATACCGCCCCAACTCAGTAAACCGATTCTCATACTCCGTAACCGACAACCCTCCTTGGTGGAGGCGAAGGAACTCACTCTTCTTCTCATGTCGGTACGTAACCGGGAAATACTTCTCGTGGAAGCGCGCCTCAAACGCCTGCCACGACCACACAAAATCCTCCTCGACAGTGCGAAGCACACTGTCTCACCACAGACTGGCCTCCTTCTCAAACATGAAGGTGGCAAGCTCAACCTGCTCAACCTCAGAGCAGTGCAGCGGTCTCAGCATCTTAGAGATGCGGTCTATCCAATACTCGGCCTCCTCGGGTCTATGAGAACCCGTAAAAGTAGGAGGTCGCAGCGCTGGAATTGCTCGAATGTGCCGCTGGCACTGGCACTCCCAGATGGAGGCATAGGTGAAACAGGTGGAGTCGCCCCCACTGACTGAGTAAAGATGCCAGCCATGGAAGAGAGGAACTCCTGCTGCTGCTGCTGAATCTGCTGCTGCTGCATCAACAGCATCATCTGCTCAAACCTATCAACAGGTGGAGTAGATGAAGGTGCACGGCTCGGCCCAGGAACCGAGGGTGTGACTGGAGAGCCATCGGTGTCGACCCAACACCGGCACAAGATGGACCCACCTGCGGATCCGACTGGCTATCGCTCAAGGGAGGAACCCCAGCAAGCGACTCAATCAGAGAGAGACGGGCCAAAGTCTTCGAACCCTTAGGAGGCATCCCTACATTCAACAGAGGATGCAACCTGTCAAATCTAAGTCACATAATCCATCCACACAACAACACAGCACAACTCCAAAGGCAAACAACATGCATTCCATTAATCAAAATCATCGCAATACAAGTAGTACAGCAATACATGAATCACGACTAGGAAAGCATGAAAACAACAACATCTACAACTTCAAACAACCACAGTAACTACAATAACCACAAACAACTACCACAACTACAACATAACAACACTTCAACTACAAGCCAACAATGGCTACACACAGAAAGAAAAACACAAATAAAGTAAAGACGGCCGCGACGACAGCTACTCGTCGGAATCAGGAGATGGAGGCGGAACACCCTTATCCTGCAAGCAACACAGGATAGACTTCAGAGTCCAAGACACCTTCTTAAACTTATTTTTAACAAGGGCTCGAAGATCAACCATGTCCTAGCGTAAAACAGCCTGCCCTTCTTCAAGCCGTGTAAGACGGGCATCTTTGGCAGTCTGCTCTGCGCCCTGCTCTGGCACCACAGGAGGAGAGCTATCACTCGAATCCTGTGCCTCAATCTCTTCCTCGTCTTGCTCTGTTTCTTCCTTAGACTCAGCACCACCTTCAGCATAACTCTCTTCATCACCGCGCTCAGACTCAGCCTCACCCTTTGAGGCAAGCCGACCAGAACCAACCTCCATCAGCTTAAGAGTCCACAAATTGATATGACGAATAGGAACCGACTTCTCAGCTCTAAGCCTATAGCCAAACTCATGTGCAATCCTGCAAATGAGGCGGCCAAAGGGAAGCGACTCGGTCCTTCTACTCGAACGAGTGATGAGAATAATCTGGCGCAGGACGTACGTCAGCACACATAACTTCGCTTCCTACCCCACCTGATACAGAAAATCCACCATCAGGCGTGTACACTCACTGCGGTTGCTCCACCTTGGATATACATTGAGGTAAATATGTGGTGAAGCAAACGAAAGTCGTCCGTCATGAAGGAAGCCAGAAGACTCCTATTTGGTTGCCATTCGACCAGACAACCACACAAGGATCGGGTGCGACGATCCCTCTCGCGCACACTGTCCACATTCTTCTCGCTGGCATGCACTTCACCAAGTGGCACTCTCAAGAGACGGGATATCAAAGCAACATCGACGATACCCACATGACCGCTACCACAAGGAATCTTGAACTGCAGAGGCTCCAGCGAAGGCTCCAGAATGTTGGCATAAAAGGCCCGAACAGTGCTAGCATTCGCGCGATACTCGCCTTCAAACAAGGGACCCCAACCAGCCCCTTCTAGGCGCTCCAACAAGAAAAACTCACCAAAGAGCCACGGGTCAACATGAGCCTCAAAAAGGACTCTACGGCCTTCATAGACTCCATGCGACAACTCCGCCAACAAAGTCCTACTAACGGGAGCTCAAGGATCGAGGTCTCACTTCGTCTGGAATTCACGCGTGGCGGACGTGCTCGGGTGGCACCTCTCGGCCTCCGTGCACGGGTTGGGCGGCTCGGCCCGGCTTCATCCACGGGCGCTCTCTTCTTCCCCATCAAGGAAAGAAGGGAAGAAATGGAAAAGATGGCCGTCACAATCTCAAAGAGGGCCATAAGAAATGAGAGAAAGAGAGAAATAGGAAGATGGTGAAGCTTCCACACAACTAGAAGCTAAAATGGGAATGCAAGGGCTCAAATGAGAAGGAAAGAAAGAGAAATCAGTAATGGGAAGGAAGATTTGGAGATGGAGTGATGGGTTTACACGAAAAATGGAAGAAGAAGAAGATTTGGGAGAGATTTGAGAGGGTTTGGAGAGGATTTTGAAGAAAGTGAGAGATTAGGAGTGGGTTTTGTGAAGGAAATAGATAAAAGAAGAGGGTTTAAAGGGAGAACCGTGGAGAGGTGGGCCACATTAGGCCTAGGAGCGATCAGCCCGCTTCAGCCCGGCCCGCCAGGCCGGCTGACCGGCGATCCCTCTCCGAACCGGCGATGGCATTGCCGGTCTCTGGACATCCCAGCGATGCCTCACCATTTTGGCGAGGCCCTCCTGGTCCCCCATGGTCTAAATGATGTGGTCCCCCCTGGGTCCCACAGAAAATGCCCCGATTGGCCCCTTGCATAGTTTGACGCCTATCGGGTCATTCTGACAGAAATCTGATTCAAATAGCGATTTCTGGAAGGTTTAAGGGTGAAAAAAGGGAAGATAGACCGTCTAAACGCATTAATAGAGGGTCTGGGAAAGGTTTCGGGTCACTGTGTGTGATCAGGTAAGAGTACAGACTCGATCTCGGCGAAGGTTTTTCAGAAACTTTCACCGATAGAAGCTACGGAACACAAACACAAAAGCGATGATAGACCCGCACCCAATACACTAAAGTGACGACAACGTGCGGTGTGTTACCATAACCCAGGTCCAGTTTAATCCAGATCATGCTCTGATACCAACTTGTAATGCCCTGAAATTTGGGGGTCGAGCATAACTCAGCTCCCGAGTTCCAAAACATCACTTATGCAACATATTTAATGAAGGATGTATATTGACTGTATTAGTGCATAAAACATGGAATAGATTAAGCC